>NC_056737.1:1622190268-1622440268 GCF_019279795.1 Protopterus annectens
TATTGCCAGTCAGCTCCTCACGGCTGCTGGGGAATTTAAGGTGCTCCTCAGCATGTGTTCGCATGGCATCCAGGAACTGGTGGAGTATCCTGGATGCAGATGCCTGTGAGACCCCCATGATATCCTCAGTTGCCCTTTGGAAAGTACCTGTAGCTAGTATTCTTAGAGCTACACATACCTGGTATCCACTGGGATGGGTTTCCCTCTGTTTGTTCTGGATGAAAGGCGAGGCCGGCACATCTCCACAATTTGCTGCAGTATGTCCCTGTCCACCATGTAGTGCTCTACTAGTAGCCCTTGCTAGGTTACCCTGGACCTGAGCATTCTTTTCCTCCTCCTCCTCCTCACAAGTCTGGGGCAGTTGTCAGCATTGTCCTCTTCACCACCCTCATCCTCTTGGACATACTGATGTATGAGAGCAACAGCAGCCCCTAACATTTTGTTAGTTTTGTCAGGTAAAACTTCCCCATCTGTGTACACTGGTGGTGTAGAGTTTGTGGAAAAAAAACTGACTAAAAGTGTTTGCATAGTGGTGTGCTGCAGATGTTGCCTGTGTTTGTGTGATTGACTGAGGATGATACATTCCACCTGCCAGCTCTATTACTTGTATTTGAGTGCCTCTATTCTGCTATTTCCCTTTTTTTCTTGTTCCACATTATTTCCTGTATTTTTTTTTTATTTTTGTGGTTTAAATCCTGGTGCTTGCCGCACATACCCATTTAGGCAAGGTAAAGAAGGCTATACAGCCTCAGATACACTCCCTTGCTTACATATACACAGTGCTGTCATTTCCTGTGGGGGGGGTTTTTAGTTTGTTTAAGTCCCAGTGCACACTACGCATACCCGTTTAGCTAAGGTAAACACATTTTAGCAAAAATGTCCCTCCCTGAATGTGAACACACTCTTCATTTCATGGTGTAAGACATTAATTTCTCAGACACACCCCCTTTGCTTAGCTATGCTTAGCTAAGCACAAACCTGGGCAATCGTGCTCCAATGTGCTTGCAGCAAGCATGACACACCCCCTTTTGATGTCATTTACTTCTTATGCTTATACAGCCATATTAGAGCACCTACATGGTTAGGTGCAGTCTGACACTTAGAAGAAATTTGTGATTCAGTAAGATTCCCCTCATTTGCATACCACACTGCCTTACTCCATAGTTACTGCACTCACACTGAGCCTTTCCCCTTAGCAACCACTGTTCCCTGGTATTGTTTTCATTCTGCATGCCTTTGACTATAATGGCAAAATTCAGATTTCCCTGAAAATTGCTTTATCACATTTTTTTTATTTTCAGCAAATCCCATTTGTGCGCCACTGCCCTATGCTTAAACAGCTGAGATCAGTCAAAAAAAAAAAAAAATATTATATAAAAATTAAATTATTTTTCATGCCAATGGACATATAGTTGGCCATTGGCATGCCTACTAACTATAATACATGCTTTCTTTCAAGCTGTCATGCCTCCATTTTTTAATTTGCAGAAATGTATTCAACTACTAGCTGAATAAATTTCTGTTTTGTACACTGTTCAGGCACGGACAACTGGCTGCTTCCTGGATCACTAATTCACCTCATTTGCATGGTTTTCACCAGCAAATGAGATAATTAGTATATATCAGTGGTGTCCGTGCCAGAATAGTGTAGGAGCACTATGCACACCCTGGGAGCTCGATGCTAGATCACTCGGTAGCCATATTATGTGCAGCTGCTCCTGCACTATTCTGGCACTACGTGTAGGGCTTCCTGAATCTGGCTGTATGTATCTTCTATAGAAAGTCACAGTATTTGTCATTTGAATAAATATCAGCAATAATGCATTTGTTTATAATAAAGTAATATATCATCAGATATAAGGAGTCATGCAGAGAAGTATGCTGTCAGAAATAAGAGAGGTTTCTAGTTTATTTCTTCCAGGGCCATCCCTCGGCCACTATCTTTCAATGTGTTGCTCATTTCAGAAATATTTAAGGGAACACATAATTGGACTAACTTTTTCATTAATGACATACAGATAGGTGCAGCAGTGGATAGTGGATAATAGTGGAGGTAGAGTCTAAAGTATGATGTCTAGCTTAAACAGAAATGGTGAGATGGTTGTGGTGGCAGTGGAAGAGAATGCACTATTGTATCGTCAGGGGATAGACTTCAGAAGCAAAGAAGTAATGTCTCTGGTCTTCTAGACTTTGATCAGGACTAACTTGGAGTACTGCTTGTAATTCAGGGGATTATGCAAAGAGAAGGGTGTCAGGATGTTGGAAGGAGAGCAGAGTAGAGACAGCAGACAGGTGCATGTTTTGATGGACAAAGAGTACTACCAGAGACCAAAGGAAGTATAGCTCTTCTCACTAGATACCAGAATGGGAAAGGGGTGATTTAAATGCATAAAATAATGCTGAGAAGAAGAGAAGACAATGTCCTAAACAGTAAGAATAGCATGGAGGAGATAATAGGGCTTCCTAGGTAAGTAAATGTGCTTCTTCACAGCTCATTTGGAATGGACCATCAGAATGGAAGGGAATTCAAAGACATTTGGGGGAACAATGGAAAAGGAGAGAAAACATGAAAAGTACAGAGAGAATGAGGGAGCAGAATATTCAATACATTTAAAGAAATGACTAGACAGGCTTATTTGTCACCTTATAAAATCAAAAACTGCAATATAAAACTGAATACAGCACCCAAATGTGGCTATTTTCAATGTTTTCCCTTCAGAATTCAAATCAGTTTTTGCTTTTGATTCGAGAATGGAGAAAATGAAAATGGCTACTTGTGGCACAAGTGTTAGATTTGTAAACACAGCAACGTTCTCCTTCAGTGTGCACTCTGTCCTGCATATCAGCAGCTATCTCCTCAACATGTCCATCCATTATTTAACTGTCAGCTAGAGATTGCAAGATATCTATGACTTAGAAGTCATATTTCTTTCATTAATGAGCAGAATGCTGTCAGCTCTCTTTTACTGTTAGTATCACTTCAGCAGCTCCCTTGTGGTGGTATTTTCCTTTTTTTGAGCTAATGCATTCCATAAGTTCTTTTGATAAACTTTTTTTTAATGTCTACTTAGTTTCATTCTAATTTGTGTTCATCACCTTATCCTCCTGTCTGTTGACACATGTCTGATAGGAATTCTAAGAATAGCTAGCTGTACTCAAAGTCAGTATATTGGCTGGCTATTTACTTTTGCAACACGGCAGTTAATTACTTACCTGGCCAGCATTAATAGACCTTGTAGTCAATCTTTATTTATTTATTTATTTCCAGTTTGATTACCGGGGAAGTCCACTGGGCCTAAATGTGCCCATTTTCAGTGGAGGCCCAGGGAGAAAAGCTCCATAACACATAATACAGTAAAGATACAAAAGTATAAAAGATACAGTATAAAGTACATTTTACAAATACGTACATTTAATATCAAGCAATAGAGTTCATTGTGATAGATCTTACTGGTTATACTATACAGCTAGATTTAGACATACATTCTTACATTTAAAGTAAGGAAGCACTTTACTTACATTCATTTAAAGTAAGAAGCTATTTAGAGTATTTACAAAGTTGAAATTGTGTGTGGAGTAGCTATAGGAGTTGCAGAGAGCTTGGGTACACTCTTAGGAAATAGCTATGGGAGAGAGCTGAGGAACCCAGGAGGAAAATCATCCCGGGGCCATTTACTTAAACAGAATTAGGTAGGGTGAAAACATGTACAGGTATGTGAAAAGCTGAGTTTTGAGGTTTTCTGAGTTTGATATTGCCCTTAGTGTGGAAGGGAGAGAATTCCATTTCTTGCCTAGTGAGAAAGAAAGGGGAAGTTGGCCAGTATAGGTCGTTTAGGTTTGTGGATGGTAATTATGTTTTGGTGTTCAGATCTGAGAGTTCTATTAGGGGTGTAGGGGGGAAGGATGTTTGTCAGAGCAGGACACTTTGTTGGGTGAAATACAAGTCTGTGTGCACTGGTATGTTGGAGGTAGTCTAGGTAATTTGTGAGCTCTAGCCAATTCAGAAATTGAAGGGTAAGGCAGTGATGGGTGGAATTTTTGGATTTGGTGGCAAATTTAGAGATTTTATTATAGCAGTTTTCTAGTTTAGAGGTAATGGAAGAGGTCAGGTTAGTTAGAAGAATAATAAGGGAGGAAGAAGGTAAGTAGTGGCCAGAGTATGCCTGGTAGAGTTGAAGAGGAAGAGATTTTTCCATTATAGCATACCTAACATTTGGTGGGTTTTCTTTATAATTTGTTGAATATGGATATCAAACTTGAGGTATTCGTCTATAGTAATGCCAAGAAGTTTGCTGAAAGGAACCACTTCTATAGGTGAGTTGTTTTGGCTAAGGACTTTGAATGCACTTTTGTCATAAGAGTATGTCGTTGAGGGAGGGAATAGTAGTATTTTAGATTTATTTGCATTGAGTGAGAGGTGATTTTGGCACATCCAGTTCTCAGTAGTTGAGAAAGCAGTTTGGGTTTTAGTCAGCAGTTCAGGGAGGTTTAAAGCAGAGCAGACTAAAGTTGAGTCATCTGCATATTGAATGACTTTGGTGTCAGGAATACCAGAGTGAAAGCTATTGATAAAGATGTTAAAAAGCATAGGCCCGAGGATGGACCCCTGTGGTATGCCGGTTGGGGTAGGTAAGAGGGTAGAGGTGGTGTTCTTCCATTTAACCACCTGAGATCTATCTGACAGGTAACTAGAGAACCAAGATAAAGTATTTTGTGGGAGATGTAGGTTTGAGAGATGATGTAGAAGGTGTTTATGGGAAACAGTACTGAATGCTTTAGAGAGATCGAGGAGAACTGTAGATACTAAGTGTCCTGAATCTTTCTATACACTGGGCATGTACAAATTGATTGGCTTGTTTTGACTGCATTGTGAACCAGCTTTACTCCCTTCTCACCCCCCCCCCATTTCTGCACCACTCCAGGAGCCTTATATTTGTACATTCTGAGTATAGTCTCCGTCTTCTGTACTAGGACCTCTCATAACTCTTACAAACCTAACTACTCTGAACTCACTCTTACATCCTTTAGGTAATACATCTGCAAATGTTACCTACACATTAACTTGATTCATTCACTGTTTTCCTCATACTAAATACATCCAAGAAACTGCGAATCCCTGCCGCAGACGCAAAAAGTATGATTTTGAGATATGAAGACCTGAGATGTAGCAATTATGTGATTTCTATTCAAATACTGACTTATTGGGAAAATTATAAAACAAAACTTGCCTTTCTCATTAATTAAAAAAGAAAAGCAAACCTGTCTCCTAATGTAAACACACTCCCCATAGTTATCCATACTTTCACTCCCCAAAACCACAATGACCACAATAACACTAAAATTAATTTTAGCTGGGAACATACACCTTAATCCTGATCCATCCACTGTTCCAGCTCAGCAGATTCCTGTATCTAAATACATACTGCACCCTAACAATAACTGCACACACAAAATTTATATAGAACAGGAAATATTTATCAACTGGGTGCCTACATGAACTCATCAAAAATAATAAAAGGTCACAGTTAATAGCCTGGCTAACCTTACATCAATGTAGCACTATGACCATTTCAAAAACCTGGTTAAACAATGATTCATGACCCCCAACTATTTCACAAAACTATCAACTCTTTCTAGACAAACCAGGATCTAGACAAGGTGGTGATGTGTTGATACTAGTTCATAAACATGCCAAGCTATCATTTAAATTAATTGCCAGCAGTAGCACAACAAATAATACCTAACTAACCTGGCTTCTTATTGAAGGTAATAACTTCAAAATCTATGATGTTGCTGTCTTGCTGCTGACCATCTCCCTAACAAATTCCTAAAAATTGCTGCCCATCTCATCTATTGCTTACCCCATATCTATTTTAATTAATTAATCTATTGCTGAGCACTATGTCGCACTCCTCTAGAAAATATCCCACATCACCCCACTCCATAAAGGTGGCCCCACCAAAGATCTAACCAACTACCGTTCCATTACCATTCTTTCCCCCTAGCTAAAATCTTAGAAAAATGCATCCATAAACAACTCCTTAACCATTTTCTTAGTAACAACCCATTATCCAGTTCACAGCACAGCTTCAGACCTAAACATAGTACTAGTACTGCCCTTATTTCCTTTACCAACTGCATACATCACCACCTAAAGGAAAATACCACCACAAGGGAGCTGCTGAAGTGATACTAACAGTAAAAGAGAGCTGACAGCATTCTGCTCATTAATGAAAGAAATATGACTTCTAAGTCATAGATATCTTGCAATCTCTAGCTGACAGTTAAATAATGGATGGACATGTTGAGGAGATAGCTGCTGATATGCAGGACAGAGTGCACACTGAAGGAGAACGTTGCTGTGTTTACAAATCTAACACTTGTGCCACAAGTAGCCATTTTCATTTTCTCCATTCTCGAATCAAAAGCAAAAACTGATTTGAATTCTGAAGGGAAAACATTGAAAATAGCCACATTTGGGTGCTGTATTCAGTTTTATATTGCAGTTTTTGATTTTATAAGGTGACAAATAAGCCTGTCTAGTCATTTCTTTAAATGTATTGAATATTCTGCTCCCTCATTCTCTCTGTACTTTTCATGTTTTCTCTCCTTTTCCATTGTTCCCCCAAATGTCTTTGAATTCCCTTCCATTCTGATGGTCCATTCCAAATGAGCTGTGAAGAAACACATTTACTTACCTAGGAAGCCCTATTATCTCCTCCATGCTATTCTTACTGTTTAGGACATTGTCTTCTCTTCTTCTCAGCATTATTTTATGCATTCAAATCACCCCTTTCCCATTCTGGTATCTAGTGAGAAGAGCTATACTTCCTTTGGTCTCTGGTAGTACTCTTTGTCCATCAAAACATGCACCTGTCTGCTGTCTCTACTTTGCTCTCCTTCCAACATCCTGACACCCTTCTCTTTGCATAATCCCCTGAATTACAAGCAGTACTCCAAGTTAGTCCTGATCAAAGTCTAGAAGACCAGAGACATTACTTCTTTGCTTCTGAAGTCTATCCCCTGACGATACAATAGTGCATTCTCTTCCACTGCCACCACAACCATCTCACCATTTCTGTTTAAGCTAGACATCATACTTTAGACTCTACCTCCACTATTATCCACTATCTACTGAAGGCCAGGCAGTATCCTCCATCTTTCTTAACATGCCCAAAGCCTTTGACACAGTCTCCCATCAACTTCTACTTAACAAGCTCTCAACCTTCAGCCTCAGCCCATCTTCTCTAGCCTGGTTCCATAGCTATCTTTCCAATCGGCAGCAGTCAACCAAATGGGAAAACACTCTCTCCGCCCCTACTCCCCATCTCTGTTGGAGTGCCCCAAGGTGCTATACTTGGTCCACTCCTTTTTATCATATTCTCAAATGACCTCAGCTCAGCTATTAACCAAGCCTCCACTGTCCAATACGCTGATGATGCCACCCTTATATGTTCTGCCTCTTCCCCCCTAGAACTCCAATTAAAAATGCAATCAGCCTTCAAAAACATTGAAAAGTACATCAACTAATTCTAAACCCAAATAAAACAAAACTAATAATCTTCAAAAATAAAAAAAAAAAAAAAAACATGTCAGTCCCCCCTAACAATCCTCTCTTCTAATGCCACCAAAATAGAACCAACAACTCACACTAAACTTCTAGGAGTCACTATTGATGAGAATCTAACTTTTGATAAACATGTCACCTTGACTATCAAAAAAGTTCACATCAAGCTTGAAACCCTATACAGGCCCAGACCATATCTTACTCACGCCAGACTAGCCACTGCTCAGTCTCACCTACTTTCTATCCTATTCTATGGATCTCATATTCTCACTAATCTTTGAAAGACTGACCTAAATAATCTAGAATCCTGTTATAACAAGATTGCCAAGTTTGGCAACAATGTCCCACACAGGACTCATCACTGTACTGCCCTCTCTCAGCTTAACTGCCTAGAACTCCCTAACCTTCTTGTTCTCAACCAACTCACCTTGGTACACAAGCTGCTTCACCAAACAAACACCTGCTCTGCTCTCTCCAATCCTGTCCAACCTAGTCACAATCCCTCGCCCCTTAGCTCTTCTGACAAACTAATGATAAGAGTCACCCTTTCCCACAACTACCACGGCGACTGCCTTTATTCTAATAAAATTTCCAAACAAAAAAACACTACCATGAGTTCTAACAACTGCTACACAACTTTCTGGCTAGTCACTGGCTTTTTTCCTGTCATTCCCCAGGCTAACTACCTAAACCCTCTCTCTTCTATCTGCTCACCCACCTCTCTCTGCTTCATTTGCTCTTCACCTGTTTCCACATCTTATCTCTGTTCCTTACTATCTTCTTTTAGTTTAACAGTATCCTACTACTTTTTGGCACCACTTGGGATACGCTGTATTCATAATTGTTTACCACTGGACATTGTAATTTTCAAGCCTGCAAAACCCAAAATTACTTGTCAAGCATCAACTTGCATGTATTCAGGAAACACTCTGTACTCATTATTTTACACTGCTGGTCTCTGTAATCTCAAGCATGTACAATCCTTCAAAGTTTTCTTATTTAACGTTCAATTGTATAATATGTAGTTTTAGTAACACTTTTGTTTGCAGTTTATGTTCAAATCAGTACCTGAATCTGATCAAATGTAAATGATGTACTGTCTTCTGGAGCTTTTCTCCCTGGGCATCCACTGAAAACAGGCCACTGGCCCAGTCAGACTATTTCCCAGTTAACAAATATAACAAATAAATAAATAAAAATGTTTGTATCTACATCCCACCATCTCATTTGCTATCAGTTCTGGAAAATTTGCTACAAATTCCAACAAAGGACCATCAACTAGTCCTAAAAGGAGATATATAACAGTTACTGATAAAATTGGACCACATACTTCATACCTGTACTCTTACATAGACGGTAAAACAAAATTGGACAGAATACTTCATACCTTTACTTTTACACAGACTGTACAATGTGAAACTAGACAACATCTCATCAATAATTTTAATGCTATATTAGATGTGATAATAAATAATATATTATATGAATTCTCTTACTATTGTCCCCATCTTCCTAAGTGACCACAAACCATTACTCTCAACACAGGTTCTTAAAACAACTTCCTTTTCTCCCCTATACCTAAACTGTGAAACTTAAAATAATGTAACTTTGAACTTAATATGATAGACTGGTTTATAAGGATACTGACCTCCAAACTGCAGTTTTAATGCCCTAGGAAGTGTCATACTTTACAAATATTTGGCACATGTATCTAACTTTTGTTATCTCTAAACCTTTACACAAACATTTCAAGCATGCTTCTATTAACTCTTCCTTAATATCCCTATGCATAAAATACTAAGCACTTTCAGGCTTATTACAAGAACTGTCACTGCTGCCATATTATTTGTAAAGATAATTTATAATCAAAAATTAGAATATATCCTTGCACAACATCAACATGATTTTTGGACCTAATATATTACAATAACAGCGCTATATTTGTTTATAGATGAGATTTTCAACAATATAGCCATAGGTCTACTAACTGGAGCCATTTTTGTTGACTTTAAATTATTCCATATTACTGCAAAAACTCTATAACTGTGACTTCTCTACTGAGGTTTGCACTTGGTTTTAGGGCTGTCTTACCAATAAATATTTTACAGTTTCTGCAAATGGTATAGACTCAAGTTGGGACCCTAATAATAGGTGTTCCACAAGGGTCTGTTTTTGGACTTCTGCTATCTTCCCGGTTTAGTAATGTTCATCCCTGAGACCTGTCAAATTTAAACTACTTACTATATGCAGATGATATTGTATTATGAAGATCTATAATAGTTCTAAAGAAATTAGATTTACATCCCCAATTTGAAGAAAAAATGAAGATAGGTCGATATTTATTTTAGGAAAGGCAATAACATTGAGCAGGCTTTTAAAAAAGATTATAGGACAAAAATACTGTTAATAATGTAGAATTTAAAATGTCCAAATGTGGATGCTGCAAATATTGCAGAATTATTTATGAATGTCTTTATATGACTATAGCTGATTATCCCAGAACTATAGGGATTCAGGGACACTATGATTGTACCACTTCTGGTGTGGTATACATTGCTAAGTATCACACCTGTGGCACTTTTATGTTGGCAAAACAGAAAGGCATCTGTAGCAAAGGATTTATCAGTTCATTTATGCAATGAAGAAGAAAGATTAGACAAATGCATTATACAAACATTCAAGGGTTTGTATTGACTTCAAAAGGTGTAAAGTCTTTATTTTAGAAAATGTTTTTCCCAGTTTGAGAGGGGGACTAGGAAAAGTATTTGGTGTATAAGAATTTTGTTTGGCAACTTCCATTGTTACTAATTTTCCTTGTATTAATGAACACATATCCATCATTAATGTTTAAAAATAAGATAAGCTAAACTAATAACACTTGCTGTGTAACTCAATTATAATGGTTCTTTACATTTTGATTAATACTGATCAATTAATGTATGATCATTCAATTTCTTGTATTTAAAGCTGCTTGCTTGTAGAGCTTAATACAATATTTTACAGATTTTTTTACATTGGTGTTCTGTATCAAATCTGTGGATTTGCATATTTGATTTTGGAGATTTTTTTCTGGGCAGTTTCATAATTCAAGGGGTTTTCTATATTTTTGTCTCCAGTTTCCAATATCTTATAGACATACTTCACAAACCAGAAAAAATAAAATATAAAAATTGTGCATGAAAGGTAATTCTAACATCTGTGGAATTAACTTCTGAGACAAAGTTACAAAACAACACTGCTGCAATTCGTGAAGTGTGGCTGCATGTTTTACTGGTTTATGACAGGCTACAGATTATGGTGTGGAATACTGAAAACTGAATTAGTTATGAGTACACACTCATCAAATTAAATGCTGGTTAATAAGTTTGGCAATCTCAAATAAATTTCATTTGTATTTTTGAAATAGTCATCTTAGTGCCACACTCCATGAACTGTTGTTCTTCTACAGTTGCACTGTAAGGCAGTAAGGGGCTCAAGTCTGATTTTTCAGTTACTGCATAAAATCTCCTTTCTGGATAGTAATGCCTCAAAACTGTGTCATGTTGCATGAAGAGTGGTCCCACAGATATCTTGAGGAATTAGCTAATCAGGGTCATTGGTTGAAATACAGAAAGTAATATTCTGAAATGGGAGTCTTACAGGCTTATATTTTATGCAGTTCCCTCAGTTCAATGTTAGATCGCAACATGGAAGGAATGTCTCTACTCCAGGAAAAGGAGCAGGGCTGCAACTTGAGATGTCATGTGAAGTAGGGAGGTGGGTCAACAGTGAGAAGATGGGTCAGTAAAGATGAAAATAATCTCTGATACCTGTATTATAGATAAAATGAAGAAGAAAACATAAAGAAGAAGATTGTTTTATTTATTCCAGGTAGTTAAAACTAATGGATTGTGTGCCATTCCATATTTCCTGGTTTACTACAGAAAGTGAAGGATGAGGGAGGGGACTAGATGTATCCATCCTCATTGTAAGAGTGTTTGGGTTTAGGTGTGGGAATGTTGCTGCGATGGGCACTTGGATGAGCTAATTTTTATTTCTAAGAAAATACATTTATGGTTTGCAAAGAATAATTTTACTTAAAAGATTGATGCTAATGAGATACCTCCTACCAATGTCCCTAGGAAGATATGAGGATCAATGACATCAAGCAGTGTGCTCCCACACAGTGACAGAGAAATGAGGACCAGTATGGGTGAGAGTGGCATACTGCATTGGGACAGACAGGGAGAGGTCACTGCTCTAAAAATTTTTAATTAATGAAGGGTGATTTACTTATCTTCCCACTGGCATTACTAAGTTGGATGAGGGACACTGGGAACTGAGTAGCTCCTAAAATAATTGCAAAATGTCCAGATGTGTGTGGCTTAATGGAAACTGCAGTGCATGGGTAAGAAGTACTTATTTTAAGTAACAAGGAAAGCAGTGCCTATAATCTGTAAATGATGAACACTTTATATAGGAATTTAGGAATAATATAGGGCAAGCAATCACTAGGACCATAAGATGTCTGGCCATATACACCTTTAAGTGGACAAATGTAAAAGATTTTGCCACTTTGTCAATGACTTAATACTGCTTAGCTCCCAAAATTCAGTAAGGCCTTACATGATAAGCCTGGAGCAAATTTGTGTCTAGCCCATGAGTCATCAAGATTAGCTTTAATGACATATATGTGATGTATAATGTTAGCAACTGGGAATATGTTAATATGCTTTCTTTTCTTTTATATGTTTGCCTATGTCTTAAGTGCTAAGTCAATGAAACTGTTAAAATAATAGATTAGCCTTAAAGGTAGCCAAAGTAGTACTTTGTTTGACCTGTCGTATCAACTTATTCCATAGACTAGGATATGCTTTGCAAGGAACCTATTCCTTCAGTGAGTCTATGTTTTGGTGTAGATTTAAGTCTCTAGTGGAGGTACTAGTGACTTTCAGTGACTGACACTGGTGTACTGGATGCTTAATAAAGTCATCAGTCAGGTCATAACATTAGAAGGAAGCTTGGACTAGCCAGAGTGTAAAGGGACCTGCATTTGGATGTATTAAGAAACTTGGAAACTGTAATCTATTGAATGTGATTTATTATTATTATTATTATTATTATTATTATTATTAAAACACGTCTGTATTTTGCAATCAAGTTTTCTTTGTTCAGTGACTTACTATCATACTGTGATTCTACAGTGATAAGGATTGTAATATTATAGTCATAAAGGTTCTGAAATCACTACAATCTGCCACTTGTCATTAGTGTAAAACATTGCATTTATCTTAACCCCATAGGGATAGAGTTTTCATTCTTTTCTTTGACATTGTAGAATCTGCATTCACAGAGTCAGTCACTTTACCACCAGATTTAAGCACTGTAAGTGAAAAACACTTTGGGATAAATGATCTTATTCAGTCTCTGATTACAACATTATCCAGTTCAGGGTCTAAGGAAAACATTATATAAACATGGTTGAAGTTCTTCTAATGCATCGGATCTTCACTATATAACAAAATAAATAAAACTTATTTAGAATGCATGTGGTGTAGTGGTGGGAATAAATTTGGCATGTGATTGTGTTATGATTAACTGGAAGCCTGCAATAAAACTGTGCTAGATAAAATACATAGTTAAAGGCAGAAATCTTCAGTACAGTATCACAGAAGAAAATGTTAAGAAAAACAACTCTCTGCCCCAGAAGTTAAGGCTGACAAAGCACAAACGTTGATGAACACAATCATACAGCCGTGGTTGATGTGCAGTGAGACTAAATTTAGTTTTATAACCGTCCTGCAATCAAGTATCCTGCTTCACTCATTGCTTTCAAATATCTCATTGTATATGCTACCTGCGTTTGTTTGAAGTGACAAAAATAATACCACTAGGAATTGTTGTGGCTTCACTCATTTTCTGCCAGATTTAGAGTATTTTAGAATGCCCTGGCTGTTTAATTGTTCTGCTACTTGGAAATCCATTTTTGCCACTACTTAGCAAGGTTCTGACCTGTTTTAATTCTAACTATTATTGTGGTGCATAATCTGACTGTTTCTAAGCTGATAATGCTGGAGGTCACCAAATAATGTGATAATATTTCAGGGGACAGAGTCCTCCTGATTATTAATGTTTTAACAGGATTCTCTGTCTCACAGTCTGTATTATGAACTGCAGCCATTAAGAAATAGTATCTTATGTTGCTGGGCTTTTAGTACATTTAATTAGACTAGAATTACAGCTGGTCTGTGTACATTCTCAGCATTATCTGTGTTTACTTTTGCTAAATCTCAGGGGGTGCTTTAATGTGTCATCAAAGTTGTTTTTTCTTTTTTGCTCATGACTAGCATTGCCTGTTTGTTGAGGGGGAAACCCAAAAATACCAGAGACTTTTTGCCCAGCCTTTTAGGAAACATGCCTGGGCAATTTCATCCTTGAGCTCTTTGCTGAATTTCAAGTATTTCGTGTCGTGTTAAGTTTGATCTCCATACTGCTTTGAATTTGGGTTCTTTTGAGCAATATAAACTTTGGTATTTTGGATTATCAATTCTAGATTTTCTGTTTAGAACTGTGTTATTTGAGGAGTGCTGGATTATTAACTAGGTGTTAAAACTCCTTTTGGATGGCCCTAAAAGGGCATACAGTGTCCCTGACCATCAACAGAAGTGGAAAAACCAAGCAGTCAAATGAAGAGAGTGGCCACCTAATTGAGACTTAAAAGATGGATGGGAGAGGAGGATCCTGAAGGGCCTCAGACATGCAAGTTGCTTTAGAAGATAAGACCAAAGTATGGAGATCCAAACTTGCCAAAGTGAAAATGGGGCTATGAAAATGACTTTGGAGTTGGTGGAAAGATTTGGGAGTGAGGAAGATGGATGAAAAGTATTCAGATGACCTGGGACCAGTTTTGGGCTACAGCATTCCTGGGTTGCTGCCCCAAATGGGGTATCAGGGAAAATAACTTGTTGCACCTGAAATTGTCTAGGGATGCAGAAAGGCTGCAGCTAGGCTTCCCTTAATGATAGAAGAACTTATGTGTGACTGACAAGACTAGGCACCACTCATGGCATGAACAGATACCAGTCAAGCCTATCTACAAGTGAACTGACTCTCTCTGGAATATGAGTTGCAGAGATTATATTAGTATGTTCCTATCTGGATGTTTATGCATCATACCACAGCCATGTTATCTTTGTGAATGACAATAGCATTGTGAAGAAAATAGTCTTGGAATGTCTAAAAGGTAAGTGGCAACATTCTCATCTTCAATATATCGATGTGCAAACTGGCCTTTGACTTTGACCAGGTACATTCAATGGTCCTCTGCTGAGAATGCCCCTCCACCACAACATCCATAGTGACTGCAACTATGGGGACTGAAAGATGGAAGGTACTACCCAGACTGAGTTGGGGTATGTAGCCTAACCAATGGAGATCAGTCATGCACACTTTGGAAATATTAATATATTGCAGTAGGGGAGCCAAAACTTGATAGCATTGGGTTTTAAATGTCCACTGCAGGATTCTCATGTGATATCTGGTATGGGGTACTTGAAATATTGTGGCTGCCATGAGCCCTAGAGTCATAAGGAAAAGACAGGCAGAGGCTGTTTCATGTTGGAGAAGGAGAGTAACTTCTCAGTGAGTCAATGGAAGTAGGCTGATCTTGCACACATTAGGGTCTAGGAGACAACCAATAAAGATCAAGATCTCCAGTGACTACATCTGCAAATGCACGATGTCCAATAAAATGTCTAAGGATTGTAATGAGCAATACACATACTCCAGGGATAATAATAATCAGAGTACCTTACAACCTCTAGTGTGCTGTGACCATTGCAGTAGATTTGAAAACCATCATTGAGACTGTAGTGAAATTAAATGATGGAAGCCCCATCAGCACATCCAGTCTTCTTCTAAGAAGCAAGGAAGAAAAATTTACACCAAGACCATCAGGGATATTTGTTTTGGAATAACTTTGATGAGATCACCTATATCTATGATCAGTCTGAGGTCCTTTGTCTATTTTGAAACCAGAATGAATGCTAGATAATATCAGGACCCTTTCAAGTCTGGTGGGACCTACTGGATAGACTTTTTTTTTTTTTTTTTTAAGGAAAAAGTTGAGAACCTGATCTTTTGCTACAGTCCTCTCATAGGGTGGGATGTCATGTAACAGAAGGAGAGATTAGACTGTGGAGGGGTGTGAAACAAGATTCTATAGTCTCTGGAGATTATGATTCAAATCCATATGTCCTACTTAATGGTCCTCCACACAAGACAACAGAGGGACAGGTAGTCATACCTCTCAACCTAGAAACATCAAAAATCTGGAGAAGGCCCATGAGAAATAGGTACAAATCTGTACGCTGATCAACATAAAACTTGCATACATAATTAAGTAACCCCGCCTACTCCAATGGAATTGTGGGATACCAACTTTCAAATGGAAACTGAAGAACAGACAACCAAAATATGGCACCAGAGTCCCCCTGCAGCCATTCCAATGTCCCACTACCTGGCTATTTTGCCCCATTTACCATAAACACTAATGTGTGCATACTGCTTTACTTCTACAATTATTTCAATTTTATTTTTACATTTTATAGCACAATGCACAAAAACACTAATAGTTATCTACTAAACAAAGCAACACTGTCTCACAATAAAAATAGACTTGGCATTAAAACTTCTCTGCACTTGAAACTCACATTCATTGAAACAGCATTGAAACCCACACCACATCCAAAGAAAATGCATCTGGCCAGTAGTGGATAAAAATTACCTTTGGGCTGCTTTCAAATCATAGGCCCCTGGCTTGCACACAAAACAAGAAACATACATGCATTCTTTGATACACCTTTCTGACTTAATTAAATTATATTCCTTGTATAATGCAGCACACTTGTTAGACTTAAGTTAGAGTGCATGTTAAAATTTATTGTTTGAACATTTTTCCATTAGGCATTAAGCAATTAAACAAAATGCATGAACCAATAATGACAAAACTGCACAATTCAGAACATTTCCATTATAAAAGTCTACTTCCACACACACAATAAATTATATATATATATATATATATATATATATATATATATATATATATATAGATATATATAGATATAGATAGATAGATATATCATGACTACAGTGTAAGCCATAGGCATCTTGCATAGCTTCTCCCATTTGTTTTCAATTTCAGTTTTTTTTTTCTGGGGAGGGGGGGTAAAAGAAAAAAATAGGGACACATTTTAAACATTGCTTGTATAATTTTGGAAAGTTGCTAGAATAAAATGTTGTGTTACCATCATGCATTTCACTGGTAAGTCTTGAACGTAGAACCCTGTGCACTACAGTCAGAACAACATACCACTATGCCAAATCAGCAACTTCCTGAAAGACATGCAGACTGAAAATTAAATGGCTATCATTTACTGAATTCAGTTCTCACTTCTCACCACCATAGCTCTCAACCTCTTAGCATAAAAAAACTGGACAAAGCCAATAATGGGGGAAAGCTACTGTTACTTAAAAATAGTAAGACAAGGGATGTCAACATTTTAGAAGATAATGGCTATAATTTTACCTGAGGTGTGATTAAATAATTGCCCTATAAATGTATGCAATATCTTTAGTTGAGTAGGGTTTTTCATTTCCTGCCAGAGACAAGTCAGAGCAATTTTTTCCAGGTGCAAGTTTTAAATTCAGGCCACCCCAGTGTATCTCATCAACAGACAAACAGCACCAGCCACTAGAGCAACACTCAACACCCTTCTACACTGTATTCCTTTATGTTTAAGAAAACAGCACCAGCCACTAGAGCAACACTCAACACCCTTCTACACTGTATTCCTTTATGTTTAAGAAAACAGCACCAGCCACTAGAGCAACACTCAACACCCTTCTACACTGTATTCCTTTATGTTTAAGAAAACAGCACCAGCCACTAGAACAACACTCAACACCCTTCTACACTGTATTCCTTTATGTTTAAGAAAACAGCACCAGCCACTAGAGCAACACTCAACACCCTTCTACACTGTATTCCTTTATGTTTAAGAAAACAGCACCAGCCACTAGAACAACACTCAACACCCTTCTACGCTGTATTCCTTTATGTTTAAGAAAACAGCACCAGCCACTAGAGCAACACTCAACACCCTTATACGCTGTATTCCTTTATGTTTAAGAAAACAGCACCAGCCACTAGAGCAACACTCAACACCCTTATACGCTGTATTCCTTTATGTTTAAGAAAACAGCACCAGCCACTAGAGCAACACTCAACACCCTTATACGCTGTATTCCTTTATGTTTAAGAAAACAGCACCAGCCACTAGAGCAACACTCAACACCCTTATACGCTGTATTCCTTTATGTTTAAGAAAACAGCACCAGCCACTAGAACAACACTCAACACCCTTCTACACTGTATTCCTTTATGTTTAAGAAAACAGCACCAGCCACTAGAGCAACACTCAACACCCTTCTACACTGTATTCCTTTATGTTTAAAAAAACAGCACCAGCCACTAGAGCAACACTCAACACCCTTATACGCTGTATTCCTTTATGTTTAAGAAAACAGCACCAGCCACTAGAACAACACTCAACACTCTTCTACACTGTATTCCTTTATGTTTAAGAAAACAGCACCAGCCACTAGAGCAACACTCAACACCCTTATACGCTGTATTCCTTTATGTTTAAGAAAACAGCACCAGCCACTAGAACAACACTCAACACCCTTCTACACTGTATTCCTTTATGTTTAAGAAAACAGCACCAGCCACTAGAGCAACACTCAACACCCTTCTACACTGTATTCCTTTATGTTTAAGAAAACAGCACCAGCCACTAGAGCAACACTCAACACCCTTATACATTGTATTCCTTTATGTTTAAGAAAACAGCACCAGCCACTAGAGCAACACTCAACACCCTTCTACACTGTATTCCTTTATGTTTAAGAAAACAGCACCAGCCACTAGAGCAACACTCAACACCCTTCTACACTGTATTCCTTTATGTTTAAGAAAACAGCACCAGCCACTAGAGCAACACTCAACACCCTTATACGCTGTATTCCTTTATGTTTAAGAAAACAGCACCAGCCACTAGAGCAACACTCAACACCCTTATACATTGTATTCCTTTATGTTTAAGAAAGAACAGTTACACTAGAAGGGCAGAACTTTAAAATGCTCTTTTTGTCCTTCTCATTCAGACCTTAAAAACCCTTTTAGGAACTTACAAGCCTGTTTCAGCGAGGCCTCATCATAAACCTTAGCAGTCCCATTGTGAACTGCTTGACAGCTTAGAACCTAAAACCTCATAGGACAATACTTCAGTAGGGAGATTGGCAGCAGTTTAATAATTCTTTGGGAATGCCCTATCAGATAAAACTTTACTAGATGAAAATATGCAAATTTGCTAAAGTATGGAAGGATGTTGATTGTCAGCCATGTCAATATATTGAAGACAGTATAGCAGACTATCAAGTCTTAGAACTAACCGCAAACTTAGGCATCAGGTTTACGAATAAGCTGCAAACAAGATAAGCAGCTTAATGCACCAGCTATAGACCTCTCATAATTATGCTGTTCATTGATGAAATGATAGATGTAGATAATTTCAACACTTTACCCAAAAGAACCTACAGATATTGAGTTTAATTTGCACACAAGACAAGAACAAAGCTTGCAGTAATAAGTGAGAATGTGAAAAACAGATTGATTACTTAACGCGCACAGACCCACACACAGACAGACACACACACACACCTGTTGATGAGAAGAACAGTACCTTAGAAGTAATCATACTCCGTTCGTGTAAGTTAGTTCACAGAAATTTCCTAAGTCCAGCCGTTCCTTCAGTAAGAAATAAGCAGCTCGCAAAAGAAAAAGCTCATAAGCAGCTCTGCCGGGAAAGGTGTTCATGTTCACGATCCTTAAAAATAACTCCTTCAGTAAGAAATAAGCAGCTAAGCAGCTTGCAAGTTACTGGGAAAGCTGTTCATGTTTCTTCAGTGTATTTCAAACAGCCAGCCGGGAAAGCACTTGAGCTCAATTCCGACAGGCTGACTGCACTGACGTCATCGTGCACGTACTAATAAGACTATATTCGAACTCGGGAATTGTGGCAACCCATTATTTGGACCCCAAAACTCGGTAAAAGCTGAGTTATTTGGTATGGTTGGAAGGTATGCAGGAAGTGCATGACTATCTCAAAAGCAAAACAGATGGGCAACCCTTCAGGAATTCCATTGCTGCTGCTGCAGCTCCAGCAAGGAATCAAAATACTCCCTCATTTTGCCTATTATTTCTGCCTCTGGGTGGGGATCCATTCTGGAAAGCTCTGGAAAGCTTTAGGGCCATGCTGATTCCTCCCAGATTAATGTGCCCTCTGTTACTGAGAATTCTGCTTCAATCACATTTCCCAAGGACTTCTGCACATCCTAGTAAAATCTTACTGTCATGTCTTGTAGTAAACATCCACAAGTGTTAGAGTTTTGCTATATCTCTCACTATCCTATGATTTCTCTTTCATTTAGGCCTCAGAAAAGTCAGTGCCATTAAAATGTCATTAATGAAGGCTATCCTCAAGTTTTTGTTAACATTAGTGTCACCAGGCATGATGGTTGGTAGCAATCCCAGTGCCTGTTGCCCTTCCACTCCATCCATATCATTATGAGCCAGGCACACGGACAGGTTGACTATTGCAATAAGAGTTGATGCCTGAGAAGTCAACTTCACTTTCATCATCACAGTTTAAAACCTGCTGAAAAACATTAATAGTTTGATCTGGGCTGGATTTGTTTAAGGTCTCACCTTTTGAAATGAAACCACACCAGCCACTTTCCAGTTCTCTGGTATCTTCATACTGTTGAGGGATCATTTAAAGAGTACTGTGAGAGAAGCTAACAGTGCCTCCACCAGATTCTTCAAAATTACTTTTGTATGCTAACCAGACCACATGTTTGTCTTCCCTCAGTCCCTAAAACACTATCTGTTCTCTCTCCCCTGTGAACCTTACAATGCTACCTCCATTTATCTTAGTCCTTCCAATGCCCCCTTTTCCTTTTGTGAATACTGATACACATAATAAATATCTGGAGCTGTCATCCTAATTCCTTTCTTCACTGTAACTATATAGTATTTCTTTCATTTTCATCCCTGTCTGCAAATTCTTTGATGTTTTCATTCATACCTTATAATCCTTTTTCTCTCTCTCTCCTTCCTTCTTGAATCTGGCAAGCCTCACTCTTCATGCCAGTTCCCATTCCTTTATTGCAAGATTTTGTATCTTAATCTTCTCAAACAATGGATTTATTCCCCTTCTTAGTTCCCATGTGTCCACTACTCCTCAGTAGTGTGCCTAGTCTACTGCAGGCAACTGTCCTGTAATATATGCCTCATATCCACTTCTCCAACATTGTACTAGCTTGTGGCATGATCACTGTTGGTTAAGGATGTTCTTAACTGGTCTTGTTTCATACCTGCCCTCCTTTAAAAATGAAAAGTTTCAGGTCTGTCCTTCTCTGATTTCTTCCTATATTACCTGATAGAAGTCAACTTGATCCACTAAGCTAACCACTGCACTTTCCTTTGCAAATTAATTTATGAAATGTACCCATCTTCCCAGGGAGATTAACATTTTCTAGAACCATTTATCCTGATCTTATTTCACATTTTATTAACATCCACCTCGTTAGAGTCTGATAAAATGCATCTCATTATCAAAATTGTCCTTTCTCTCCTCCAGTCTCTATATAACCTCCTGTTAGTCACTGTATCATTTCCTTTACTATCTCAAAGGTTATGTCTTGTTTGCCATAAACTGCTAATCTTTCATCAACTGGTTCTGCTTCAGGTAGTAGAATCCCTGAAGACTATCTGAGAACTGATCCCAGCCCACAAAATGTGACAATGACTGACTCATTCAAGTCTTGAAGTAGCAATACCATTGACACAATTAACCTAGTTAGAGGTACTTTGTCCCACCATTGTCACATGTAGGAAGATTTAGCCGCCACACCTTTGAACATAATTCTTACAGCTCTAACATTCCTCAAACATAGGCAGGAGGGCATACTATATTACAGCTCCAACATTCCCTACACATAAGGAAGAGGGCATATTATATTACAGCTCCATCGCTCCCCAAACAAAAGGAGGAGAACATATTATATTACAGCTCTAATGTTCCTCAAACAAAGGGAGGAGAGCATACTATTTTACAGATACAACATTCCCTAAACACAAAGAGGATGGCATTCTATATTTAGCACCTCCAACATTCCCTACACATAAAGAAGACGGCATATTATATTACAGCTCCATCTCTCCCCAAACAAAGGGAGGAGAACATATTATATTACAGCTCTAATGTTCCCCAAGGGGAGGAGAACGTACTATTTTACAGATACAACATTCCCTAAACATGAGATGGACGGCATACTATATTACATCTCCAACATTCTCCAAACATAAGGATTAGAGCATACAATATTACAGCTCTAACATTCCCCAAGCATAGGTAAGAGGGGCTACTAAATCACAGCTCCAGCATTCTCCAAACATAAGGAATACAGCACATCATATTACAGCTCCAGCATTCCACAAACATAGGGAGGAGGGCATACCATATTACAGCTCCGTTCCCCAAACATAGGGAGGAGGGCATACTGTTTTTTGCTGTTTCTAAGTTTTTTGTGCAGCCTTGGAGTTGTAACATAAATCTATATAGTCTATCACTTGAAGTAGATGTCACCATTTGTATCCTTGCTGCCATTTCTGAGTACGTTATAATATGCTAGTCCTGTTTCTCAGCTGTCCACGTTTCTGCTCACTGCTCGTTTCTGCACTGCACTTTCAAGTAAGATAAATAGCATTCCATTTTTTTCCTACACTTCTGATATTGTACAGTATTATATTCCAGGTTTTCTGTCTGCTCTGCCTACCTCTCTTCATGTTAGCGTCTTCTCATCCCTGCATATGGTCTTATCCATTTATCTGTGCTTTCTGTCCAGCTTAGTTGAAAGGTAAAGTAGATGTAATATACCTTTCATGTACAAACTTAAATAATGCTAGCCTACCTTGTGCTAGCCGATGCATGTCTATGGCATAAAGTTGCTCTACATTTTGTGTCTTCCTCAGTTCCCACTAATTCCATGCCTTTCTTCCTCATGCATCCTACAGCCAGAAGATGAACAGGGAAATTGTGTGGTGCAGTGCTGTAGTTGTTAGCATAGTCACCTTACAGCAAGAGGTTTTTTGGTTTGATTCTCGGCCAGGATGCCTTCTATGTGGAGTCTGCACAGCCTCCTGCATTCGCGTGGGTTTCCTCCCACATTCCAAAGGCACGTGTCTGGAATGTTTCTCCCCAGGCCTCCACCGAAAATGGGCTCCATCCCAGTTAGACATCCCCAGTAAACAAATGTTAAATAAATAAATAAATTTCCTTTTCTTTCTAGTCAGAACAACAGTGTTTCACTATGTTTTTTAAACAGGATAGGTTACTTTTAAATAGCACATCACTTTAAGAATTTTGGTAGTTGTTCTTGACACATTCTTGCATAATTCCTGTTTGATATAAAAAGGGGCTGTTTTAGAGTGTTCTCATGAAGTTACAGCTTTTTCAGGTCTTTTTATTTCTTTCTGAAAATGTCTACAATAAGTTATATGAATGCTTTTATATTTTAAATGGTTTTGCAGTAAAAGCTACACTCTGAACTGTTTGGCTGTCCTGATCATTTTGTTTTTTTACATACATACATACATACATACAAATATTTCAAGAATGGGCATTAATGCCCTTCTAGCTTGCCAATATAGCAAAACACTTGTTCCCATAATAAGTGTCCAGGTTGTTCTTAAAAATATCTAAACTAATACTTGCTTTAATGTATTTTGTTAGTCTGTTCCATGTATCAGCTGCTCTCTGAGAACCAATTAGTACACTTCTCATTCCTATAGAATCTTCTCCATAGGTAGTCTGATGATTCTCTAGTACTTTTTGATAACCCAAACATTCCCAGAGGTAGTTGTCTGTAAATGCCCTATATATTTGAACAAGATCTCCTCTTAGATATCTGTAAGAAACAGTACAAGTTCCGATAGTTTAGTCTTTCATAATAACTTAAATTTTCACATCCATGGATGCCCTTGATATATTTCCGCTGTACTCTTTCCAGTTTACTCATGCTTGTTTTCTTATAGGGTTTCCATATTGTTATTCCATACTCAAGTTTGGGTCTAATGTAACTAACAAACAATAACTTCACCATTTTTCATTTCCTAGACTTTATAAATCGTTTTATACAACCTATAGTTTTATAACTATCATTAACCAATCAGCTGATATGATTAGAAAAACTCATAGCTGAATCTACCCATATACCGAGGTCCTTAAATGAGTCTACACTTTCAATCACTGTGTGCTGTATTAAATATTCACCTTTAAATTTATGTCTCCCAAATCTCACATGCTTAGTTTTTGATATATTTATCAGCATATTATTATCCTGTGCCCAAATGGTCAATTTAGTCAAGTTATTTTGCAGACATGCCTTATCAGTAACGTAATCAGATTACCCAATTTCAGGTCATCTGCATATAGACAGTAGAACACCTCAGATGAAAAAATTAGGTCTGAAAAATACAGTCTAAACAGGTAATGGCCTAGGACGGAGCCCTCTGGAACACCCTGACTGTAATCAAGGACTTCACCTGTCCAGTTGCTGTATGATACCTGCCATGTCCTATTTGTAAGCCATTCACTAATACATCTTATCAAGAGTACATCAATAACTAGTTGTACTAATTTATTCATCAGTGTTTTGTGTATGACCCTGTCAAATGCTGAAGTTAAATCTATATAAATTACATCGCAGCACAATTTTTCATTCATAGTTGTTATTATATTGTTGTAAGACATCATGTTACAGGTGGCAATAGATCTGTTTTCAGCATATGCATACTGATATATGGTTTCAAGTCCCAACCTATCCAGGTCTGACAATAACTTATCCAATATTACCTTCCCATTATTTTTCCACAACATGAAAGTATAACTAAGGGTATAAATGACTCTGGGTTTGTCCTACTCCTCTTTCCCTTGAAGACAGGTTTAATAAGCGCATGTCTCTAATCTTGAGGAATCTCTCCATATTTATATGACCTAGTGAATAATAGATACAATGGTACTGTAAGTTCTTGCTGAAGTGTTCTCAGGTCATTCTTACTAATTCCGTCTCCTCCCTGTGCTTTGTTTGGATCCAGTTTGCACAGCTCTTTTTCAATATAATCTAATATGATTCCAGTATCTGGGGTTACCTGGATGTCACTAGGATTTACTTGGTTTACGATCTGCAATGGCTGCTTATGCTGTTTGGTTTAACAGTGTGTATCGGTAGCCCATCTGAAAATGCTTTCTTTAATCCCAGTTCTTTGCAAATCTTCACTACCTCTCAAGCTCTCTTCTGAGCTATGTCAAAGTTAATTGGCCTGAGTACTGGCTTCATTCTAGCAGGGTGGTGAACTGTCATTGACATCCCCTAGCACAAAGGTGGCGCCACTGCTCACCCTGGAAACTATCACCCCATTAGCTTGACAAGTCTGATCTGTAAAGCCATGGAGCATATTATTATGGATCTCATAAGCAAGGACATAGGCAATCTCCAAGCACTTGACCCCACCCAGTTCGGATATGTCAAGGGCAGACCTTGCCTGTTGAACCTGGATGACTTCTTTGAGATAGTCACCAAGGCCCTAGATGAGGGAAAGTCAGTACATACAGCTTACCTTGACTTGGCCAAGGCCTTTGACACAATCCCTCACTCGGGCATCATCAAAAAGCTAACACAACTTGGTGTAAATCCCTGTCTCATCAGGTGGGTTGCCAACTGGCTCATGGACATGACCCTCAAAGTCAAAATAGGCACCTCCACCTCCAATAGCAGACCTGTCACTAGTGGAGTTGCCCAGGGATCTGTGCTGGGACCCCTACTGTTTGGCATCTATTTCTCAGAGGTCCAGGCAAAGGCAAAAGGCCTGTAGCTGCCCAAGTTTGGGGAAGACTATAAGTTGGGTACTGACATTGACTCCCCAAATGATGTTAACCTACTGCAAGAGGGTCTCACAGCAACTAATGACTGGTGCCAAAGTCATGGCCTCAAGCTAAATGCAAAAAAATGTATCATCATGCCATTTGGCAAAAACACAACTCCTATTGATTACCACATCAATGGCAACTGACTAAGCACACAACCTGTGGTGAGAGACCTGGGCACTCAGGTTAGTAACAAAGTGGCAGTGGTCAGAAAAGCCTTTTACTTGGTTCATCTTATAAGTAAAGGGATTGCATCCAGAAAAAAGGAGATTATTACCTCTCTATACTCCTCCCTCATTAGACCAATAAATGATTATAATGCCCCGTTTGGGATGTACCTCTCCAAACATCTGCACCAACTGGAAAGGCCACTGAAATACCTCACAAAGAGAATCCATGGCCTCCAACACCTGTCCTATACAGACAGGCTCAAATCACTATCACTCTACTCGGTATCATACAGATTACTCAGGGGTGATCTGTGTCTCATCTACAAGGCAATCTTGGACTCTGTCCTACTAGAGATGCTCCATATCCATAAGTCTAACTCTTCCTGCACTACCCACTCAAAAGGCCTGAATCTAATATGCGACATCAACAAAACCTGCTGGAGAGACAGGTTTGTCTCCCAGAGGCTGCCGCATCTCTGGAATAGACTTCCCATATACATCAAACAGAGTACCTCACTGACCCTCTTCAAGTGAAACCTTGATGAGTAGGTGGGAAACCACAAATGTGTCCTAGGGGTTTCACCTGTGTCCCACACTGACAGGGGTGACAGGTGCTGACTGAGATTTCTTTTTGGGAATAAACTCTTGGCTAGGCTTGGAAGGGCCTCAGGGCCATTAGCCTAGTAACCTCTTATGATTCTATGAACTATCTCTCTAGACAGATAATCTGTTCCCATATGTCTAACTACATGTGTGTAGCTCTTCTCATTGGTGAAAGGTTTCTTTTCTTCCAGGATAGCTTTGTTGAACTACAATGTATTTACAGACTTTTATAATTCAGTTAGCCAGTGGCCATGCCCCTCAACTGTACAGATTTTCACAGAATGTCCTTATTTTTGCCCCATATTTTTGGTCTGTTCTTCATAAAAATTGTGGGTTTTTTTTGACAAATCACAGGAATTATCTAAAGATTAAAGTCACTAAATAATGACATGCATTTTATTTTCAGACTTCATATCCTTCAGAAAATGCACGCTAACACAAATTCTTCTATTCTAGCAACTTTCTAAATTTGTAAGAGCAATATTTAAAATGCGTCCCTATTTTTGAGCCTTTACCCCCCCCCATTATGTCAGTCTTTGTTCATATTTCTTGTGCAAAGAGGTTGAGAGGTATGCTAGTGGCCCTCTTCCTCTCCACCTAATATTTGTATTACTGAATCTTTGATATGTAGAGTATCAGACAATTAATTTTGAACCCTTGGATCTGTAGACCTCATTCTTAGATTGATCCTCCCAGTTCCTAGTCATATTTTTCTAATCGACATCCCCCCCAGCCTCGCATCTCAGTTACTTTGAGGTTCTTTATCCTCAGGTTGTTTCTGTCAAGTCCACTGCTACCTAGTCAAAACATCAAAAATCTGAATCACAAATGAACAAATGTAAGCAATTGTAAACAATTACTTCTGAATTATAAAAAATATCAAACAAATGGCATCCAAATCAAGTAAAATGAAAACTATGTACTTAACATAATGAGAGCTCCTTACTGTCACAATAGTTAGGCTATACAACCTCATAGTGGATCTGAGCCAGCAATTTATCACTCAGAAGCTTATCCAGTGTTCAAGCTTCTCCTTGTCTCCCATAATGCAATGTACTACTCTTTGTCAGTCGGACTGAGTTTGTCCTATATCAGATACAAGGGTATTATAAAGGTGAACCACAAACCAACTATAATGATAAAATATGGCAAGGCCAGTGACAAAACCAACAAACTACACCAAAATAATAAAATTTATTGTCAGCACAATACACAGTTCAACATTCTAGCATCTCAGCTAAACAGCCTTCTAGGAGCTCTAGGTATTAAAAAGATGGCCTGGAGAAAGACTTCTGGCTTAGAGCTACCAAGTCTATTCAGGAAGAAAATTGACAATTTGGAAGGGGGGGGGGTGACATAAAGATCTATTATTGTAGTAAGTATATAACGTTCAAATCTTGTATTGTCCCCTCCAGCCATCTTGATGGGAGGGACAGAAATCTCAGCTACTTTTCAACTAGGTAGCATAATGGCAATATAACCCTGAGAATGATGGAAACAAATGAAGCTCTTGACCTCAATATAAATTGAATCTGTAGTGCTTGATAAATCCTTGTATTGCTGACCATGTTGCTACAACACTAATCTCATCTATCATAGAGTAAGCCACAAAAGTCAAGATAGATCTTGTAGAATGTGCTTTGGGTCTTGACAGCAATGGTTTGTTATGACAAGAGAAAATGAAGGTGAAGCAATTTGATAGTCATCTAAATAAAGTGACTTTGGAGATTTTGGCTCCAAGTTTAGCCTTGGAAAAACTTTGTCATATTTCTTTATAGAATTTGTCTGTAAATGTAAAATTTTGTCGATGTACATCTAGAACATAACAGTTGTGCTGTCCCAGACACAGCCTATGAAGAAACAAGAGGAGGAGCCTACCCAGAAGAAAGACGGACAAGACAAAGGATATGAAGTCAGGGAAAGCAGCGCACGCAGATGACGCCACAGCAGATATGATCAATATGTTGGGTGAAAAACAGGAGAAATGGCTCCTGAGGGTATTCATAGCAGTATGGAGAAAAGACGCATCACAGTGATGATGTACAAGAGCAACGGGGACATCCACAATCATGGGCAGTACAGAGGTATACAACTCCTGTCACAGTGCATGAAAGCTCTGGAGAGGGTGTTTGCTAAATGAATAAGCAGAATAGCAGAAAGTAAGATGGGAGATGAGCAGTTTGGATTCAGCTAAGGATGTAGCACAATAGCCCTGATGTTTACAGTAAAACAGAAAGTTGAAAAGAAGCTAGAGATGAGGAAAGAGTCCAACTGGATATTCCTAGACTTGGAGAAAGCAAATGACAAAGTCCCATGAAAGCTGACTTGGGCAGTCCTGCCATGGTTTAAAGTCCCAGACACATTGATAGAATTTGTGTCGGTTACGTACAAGGACCCAATGACTCATGGTAAGGTACCAAATAACATTCACACGACACATTCAGCACAGAATAATAGTCTCCTTTATTGCCAAGAAAGGCACATATGTGAGAGAGTAGAAAATCAAGGTTCTGTCTCTCTGAACAGCAGAATCATGCATTCTGTATATCTTTTCTGATTAAAAATAACATTATTGTAATCTTAGAACAACCACCGACCAATAAGAATGAATACTACAACATTAATTCCACTAATTAAGATCTCTTGACTCTGTTGTTATGACTTTCCCTATTAGGCATGAGTTACGAGTTCCATAAAATAACTTTCTAAAAAGAACAAAACTTTCTACACTTTTGCCAAGATACCATTTTGTTCTATTTGGCAGGAAGTATGTTATTAGATGCATATTGAAAAACACTCAAGAATCCATCTTGTAATGAAAGCGTATTAGAAATGAAATGCACACACTTTTAACAGTTTTCCTTCTCTGAACGCCTCAGTTTTCACATTCCCCCATCTGATGCTGTAAAGCATCATTTAAATGATATATTTCTTTTACGACCTGACAATGGATACTGGCTGTTAGATGACAGATACTTAATCACTTACTATCAGACAATCTTCACATGCAATTTACTTATGTCTCTGACATGAACAATTTGTATGCATTTGTTTCAAAAATATAGTGTTATTAGCAATAAAAACATGTCTACCACTCGATGGAATAAAAACACACTTTGAATACTGTAAACAATTTTAAGTTGCACACTTTCCATTTTCACATTTGTTGTCACATTCTCCCTTACATGTTATTATACAATCTACAAAAATCTTGCAATATTTTATTTTCTTCTGCTCCACTATGTTTTATCTAATGTGGTCAGTGACATTTATTTATCTTGCTGCATGTGTAGCGTGACAATTTTCCTGGATTCTAATAGCTTTAAAATAAAAGCTTTTATCAGGAATGAAATAATGCCTAATAATAAAATTACAGTAGCGATGAGCATAAAAAAACTTCAGAACAACTCTTCCTCATCCAGCGAAAAGATTAGTTAACCATTCCTATTAGGAATGTCAGCTTTTTTAGCATGTGAAGGCTCAGACTCTTTTTTGAATTATTTCTAGGTGACTACAAATGGTACCAGTATTACCAGGAATAAATGAGCGCAATTTTTATGACAGCACACACATCCCCTTTAGAAGCAAGGGTGAGATTAAGCACCATTCAGTGTAGTACCACACTGCACATAGCAGTCATCTCTTGAGTAATTAAATTGATGAACTTAAATGTGAAGTTACTTAAAATTTCTAAAAGCTTAGACATGGCTTCTTCATCTTCCATATGGACTTGACCACCCCATAAGCAGATATAATTCCTGCTCCAGAAATGACTTAATCTGCAAGATCCTTGTGAACAAGTCCTTTAAAAGCAGTCTTTTGGACAGTATTATAATAAACCCAGAAGACATCTATTTTTCTAACTGGATTCAGTCTCTCTTGGCAAACTCTGTTTTCAACAAAAAGTGCTCCATTTTTATGAGAGCAAACATGTCCTTTAGCAGTCATTGATAGCTGAAGCTTTATTACTGTAAAGGGGGTAGACGCATGTTTAGCCTTTCAATTTTAGTGAGAAAAATAGTACAAAATGCAGGGTGAAGCTCTATATCAGTCACTGGTATAGGAATCAATGGAATAACCCCATCCTGTGGAGCTGGTATAGGGGTACAAACCCAACAGTTGTTAATATTGAGAGTCTGTGCATAGTGGTACAACACAGCAGAAAAAGTATTAAATCTAGGATGCTATTCAGGTGTTCTTGGTTTGATTTTAACCAAATGCCTGTCTGTTTTTAGCAACTCATGTATATCTATTAAGAAATGTTTCAGTTTTTACAGTTCCAGTGATGACAGATAATGTGCTCACAGTTCTAGATGGTAAAAGCAAATGAAATAAAATGATGATGAAAATCACAGTAGTTGTACTAATGATAGGTCCAAAAGGAAAATGAACATGCTGGGACTGGAGAACATTTTGAAGAAACTGCAAACGTGGATATTGCATTGTTTGGTAACAGTCCATGAAAAATTGATCACCAAATAATCTCCAACCAAGAACATCAACTGTAGATGACTTTGCAAATGAATTTTGTTTAGATGACGCATTATTTTTGTCAGTGTCCAAAAGATACAATGAATCACTGATGTTGGATTCAGAAGCAAGAAAAAACACGTGCATGATAAAGAAGAGTCACCAAAATTTATTTTAGACCAGGATGAAGAAATGTAGTCACATGATTGCACTTCCTGGTCTGATGCAGAAGGTAACACAGCTGCATTCACTTCTGGAGTTAATTTGGATGGCAAATGATTCACAGTAATTTCCAGATTTGGTCCAGATGGAAAAACATCATTAGCTGTCACTTCTGGATGTAACATTATACCTGTTTTTTTGTCTGGTTCTGCTGGTTCACATAGAATGGCATCAATGGAGTCATGGTTGCACTCATCATGAAGGAGAGTATTCTTAACATGCAACACAGGGATCCAGTTGGGGAAGCCTTCACAACAGATTTCAGTGGCAGTTGTGAGCAAAACCAAGTAGGGTCCCTTCTACCTGGGGCTGAGTGAGTATCTTCAGGAATGAATGTTAATGAAGACAAAAATCTCTGTGCTGCATGTAATGATTTTGTTGTTCTGTAAGTATTATTCTGTATACAGAATAGTTTGTGATATTTCTGTAAAACAGAACATAGATATTTACAATACAGAAAATGGATTCATCAGTCTTGCAATTCCAATTCTTGGAGAGGGGTACAGCAGGCATTCTCATGAGTATGCCCAAAATAATTTTATTAGGGGACAATCCTCTAGTGGAACTAACCTTACTTCTCATACTGAATAAAGCTAAGGGCAAAGCTTCTGACCATTTAAGACCAGTCTCTTCACAAACTTTAGGTAAATCATGTCTTAATGGTTTGGTTAGCTCTTTTCGCAGTCACTGGAGGCTTGTGGTCTATAGGGACAATGGAACTACAATTTCATATTCAAAGTTTTACAAATCTGCTGTATTACGTGATTAGTAAAGTGAATGCTCTGATCTGATTGAATGCAACAAGGGACCCAAAACCACAGGATCAAGTCAGTTAACAAATATTTTGGTTACTGTATTTGCATCATTCATTACAAAAGGATATGCCTCTACCCATCCAGGAAAAAGTGTTAACAACAACCTATGCATATCTAAAGTTCTGCACTTGGGAAAGTTCAATATAGTCCCACTGTAGGGAGAAGAATGGTCCCCAAGGCTTTTTCTGTGTTTGAATAGGTGCAGGTACAGATTTTGATACATTGTGCTTGAAGCATATTACACAAGTATTAACAACATGTTGACTGACTTCTGAAAGAAGAGGTACATACCAATCACTGGAAATCTGCTTTATTAAAGCATTTTTGTCCAAATGAAAAGGGAAATGGCAATCTTTGGCCAATTCAGTTAAGAACTTTTGTGGAGCAACCATCAAGGTGGTGCCACAGAAAGTCTGGAAACCATCTGCATCCATCATTTATCCACTTCCTTTTCTGAGAGCCATGTGTCTAATTCTGAAAAGATAACTACTGTAAAGAGAAAATGTTGTTAGTTTCATTTATTTGATGTAAAAATAAGGTTTGAACAGAATAAGATAATGTAGCCTGCCTTGCCACAATGTCTGCAAAACTATCTCCCTTAGTTATAAAGGAATTATCATTTTTATTTGCAGAACATTTAGCCACAGCTACCTTTCTGGGCAGCAAGAAGGCATCTAATAAATCATTAACAAAATCTGCACTTTTAATAACAGTTCCTACAGAACTCAAATAACCTTGTTCTTTCCAAATTGTCCCCAAATCATGAACTACTCTATAAGCATAACAGGAATCTTAAAATTGTTACTGACTGATCTTTGCCAGTCTTACAAGCTTTAGTAATAGCTACAAGTTCAGCTACTTCAGCAGACACATTACCATTTAATTGTCCAGTTAACAGCATTCTGTCTTGTGTACAAACAGAAAAGGCTGCTACAGGTTCACCATTGTCTCTTCAAAAAATGAGTCATCCATGAAAAGAATTAGACCTGGATTCTGTAATAGAACATATTGTAAATCTGCCTAGGAGGAGGAACTGTTACCAGCAAATACACAGCTGTGAGGTTCTCCTTCCTCCGTTATAAGAATTAAAGAAACAGGATTAAGTGGCTGATGTCAAGTGATCTGAAAAGAAGGGTTATTAAGTAAAGATAATTAATATTTCGACAGTCATGCTGCAGATAAGTATTGTGTTTTAATCTTCAATAAGAATGCCTCTGCTGAATGCACAACTGCCACATGTCTCATGCCCGAGTTACGGCAGCCACTATTTCAACTAAGCAAGCCATTATGGCCACCACAATAAGGCAGTGGGGGAGGGCTGCTGCTACAGGATCAAGATTTGTACTGAAATAAGCAATATATCTACAACCATCATTTCTACATTGTGTTAATAATTCTAATGCTACTTTACTTCTTTCACTGCAAAGAAAAATCTCTTAGAATAATCTGGCAAATCAAGTGCAGGAGGGTTAAAAAAACAATGCTTTCAGTTGTGCAAAAGCTTGTTCATGACAATACTGCCAGATTAAAGGTTCAGGTTTATTTAATAATTCTAATAAGGGTTTCACTACTTCTACATAAATAGAAATCCATTGTTGGCAGTAACCTGTTGGCCCCAAGAAGACTTGCAGCTGTTTTAATGTAGTAGGACATGGTGCAGTTTATATTGCAGTAATGTGTGAAGGCAGGATCTGACTAGCACCTTCTGAAATAAGATGCCCCAAGTATTCAATGTGTGATTTCCATAACTGCAATTTATCTTTGCTAAACTTAAATCCTAACTTTGCTAATTTTGTCAAAAAGAATGGTACTTTGCTTCCAGTCATTCGGGATTTATAAAGCTAAAAGTAAATGATCTACATATTGAATTAGAGTAGAACCACAAGGACATTTACTCTTGTCCATCTGTTTTTTTCATTTCTCTAGTAAAAATGTGGATGATTCTACATATCCCTGCAATACTCTAGTCCCAGAGTACTGTTGTTCTCTTTATGTAAATACAAACAGATACTGACTCTCTGGATGTATAACAATAGAAAAGACAGCAGATGAAATGTCTGCCACTGAGAAGATGGAGGCTTCTGATGGAACAGAACTTAGAACTGTTGTAGAATTAGGGACTACCAGAAATGTTGGTATTACTACTGCATTCACTGCTCATAAATCTTGTAAAAATCTATATGTATTTTTCCTGTTTTCCTGACTGGTAAAATAGTGTTGTAGGAACTTTGATTGGGACAATGATATCTTGTTGTAACAAGGCAGAAATAACAGGTTTGATTCATTTTTCTGGTTCTACCGGTAAAGGATACTGAACTGCCACGAGCAGATGTTCACAGGGTGTCAATGTTATACTCACAGGTTCTGCATCTTTTATGAGGTCTACCTCATTTTTGTGGGTAGTCCAGAGCATTGGAGAGATTATTTTTAATTCCCCCAAGCCAGCATTTTCTACAGATCATTCTGATGTTATAATAACAAAAAGAGTATCTTCATTTGTACAGATGTTATTCAAGTAAAATCCTAAGAATTCACTAGGAACATCTAACAATACACAATCTAGTGTACAATAAATGGTGCCTCAAAATTTACATAACAAAGCTCTACCTAACAGATTTAGAGAGGCAGAATTTCCTACAATAAACGAATGCTGTTCTTTTAGCAGAGCAATTTGAATGGGAACAGGTTTTGTTTCTGGATAGTCTAAAGGGACCCGGACACTCCCACACAATGAATTATATGTTTGGAAAGTGGAAACTGTTCAGCATTTGCTGAAGTAATCACAGACCTGGTAGTTCCTGTATTGAAAGAAAGAGGATAGAGGAATTTTGCACTGTAATATTGAGAAAAGTACCATCATGATCAGTCTGAAACCCCTTTCCCTCATCCAATCACGCTAACAACCACCATCATCACCTCCCCCTCCTTTGCTCTCGTATTACACACTCTACACATAGTACCTCCCCACTCACATAGCTGCTGCAATCCATCCTATCAATATACTATCAGGACCCCTACACATTACACAGGGTTATCTCTATACACTCCTACTACTAAAAAACCAAACATGTACTCCCATCAAATAATTCTAATACTAGCACTCACCATCACAGTCCATCTAACCTCACCCTATTTCAACAACATTACAATTCCCAGCATAAGTCACCCCACCTCAACCTCCCTTCTAACATTCATTTACTACCTCTTAGTCATCTCACCCTCACTCTTTAACCACACCACCTATGACCTACACCCCTACAAACTCCTCCATTATCAAAGCAAATCTAGCATATCCATACAGTGTGACTTACCTTCTGCAAATATCTACAAACCATAATAAACATTGCCTCTCACCTGCTATGCAGTGGTGATATCAACCCCAACCCAGGTCCAAGAACAAGTCCAGCAAATCACCAAAATCAGCCTAGAACCAATACTAGCCTACGTAAGAAAACATCCGATATTCTAATAATAAATCATAACATAAGAAGCATCCTTAACAAAAACCATTGAGCTCCATGCAACCATAGCATTATACTTACTTGACATCATCTTCCTCACAGAAACATGGCTTAAACCACACATTAAAAATGAAGAAATACTTCCCCCTGGTTATAGTATACTACGAAAAGACTATACAGCTAAAAGAGGAGGTGAGCCGCTCTCCTATATCAGAACAACATCAATGTTGAACTATTTAACATAGAAATTCCTGCATTTAATAATGTAGAGATCCTACTTGCTAAGGTAAGGCGAAATACACAAAAACACCTAAATATCCTAGGATCATATATCCCTTCAGGAGATAACATCAAAACTCTAGAATCTCTTCTCCACTGGACATTAGAAACTCTCCCCCATGAAACCATTATAATAGGAGACTTCAATATTGATTGGACCTCACTTAAATCACTCCACCCCTCAAATCGTATTAACCCTTATGGCTACTCACAGCTTATACAAACCCCTACTAGGATAGACAAAACCTCAAAAAAAGAATCAGTACTGGAGTGGATTCTTACCAATCACCCATCTTCCACCCATAATTTTGGTACACTACCTGACACTCTAAGTGACCACCTCCCAACTTTCTTCATCACAGACCAAAGTAAACTCACTAGAACTAGCTCTCTTAAACACATCAGATGCACTAAAAACTTCAAGGCTGACGACCTTAATACAGCCCTTAAACACAGTAACTGGTCCCCACTTTTAACATTTCCTTTAAATGGAGCAGTTGAGTATTTCAACACTATCTTCTTAAGCCTTCTCAACCAACTTGCCCCAACAAGACAGATCCACACTAAAACCATCTATGCCCCTTGGCTTACCAAGAGCACTAGGCAACTTATGAAACAAAGGGACAAAGCATGGGACACCTGGTGCAAAAACAAAACTACTCCTAATAGGCACGCATTCTTAGAACTAAGAAACATTGCAAAAAAACAAATCAGGCTAGATAAACAAAATACTATAGTTAAATTCAAACTAAGGACAATACCTACTCACAAAAATTATGGGTTGCTATAAACAGTAGTCTCCAACCACGTAAATCACCAACTCCTCATCCAAGCATAGACGCCATCTCTATAAACACAGCCACTCAATTCAATGAGTTCTTTACCAACTCTATACTAAAGCTGTCAGCAGACCCACCCTCCTCAACCACCACCATACTATATAACCCATCAGATAACACCAACCCCTTCATCCTTCAGCCTGTACCAACTTACAGCCTCTATAGACATGTAACCAAACTTAAACCTACCACCCTAGCAGTAGACAAACTATCTGCCAAATTCCTACAAATAGCCGCCAAAGCCATTTCCTACCTGATCTCTATAACCATTAACAGATCAATCTCAGAACAAAAGGTGCCACTTCTCTGGAAAATCTCCTACATTACACCAATACACAAAGGGGACACCTCCACTGACCTAACAAACTACCACCCTATAGCTATACTTTCCCCACTGGTTAAAATACTGGAAAAATTTATCCACACCCAGATCCTAACACATCTCCTCTCCAACAATCTTCTTGCTGAAACTCAGCATGGATTCTGCCCCCAGTCATAGCACTACCACTGCGCTCATCCATTTTAGTAACCTAGTAAATATGCAATGCAACAATTGCCAACTAGTGTATGCAGTTTTCCTTGACTTATCAAAGGTGTTTAATACAGTCTCTCAAACAAAACTTCTGTCATCACTCTCAGAATTAAAACTAACTACCCCAACTCTATTATGGTTTCAAGACTATCTCTCCCAATGTCAACAAGCTGTTCAGTGGAAAAACTTATTTTCCCCGCTACTTCCTGTAAAACTAGGAGTACCCCTTTTGGATCAATCCTAGGACCCCTGCGTTTCACTATATTTACAAATAATCGTCACAAAGCCACCCCTCTAGCAAACCTGGTTGATGGCTGGCTGATAACTCCACCTTAATCTGCTCTGCGCCACCCTCCAACAACTTCACATCAAGACCCAAGAAGCCTTTACATCCATCGAAACCTGGCTAACAAACTCCCAGCTAATACTAAATCCTAAAAAGACTCAACTTATGCTCTTCCATCCTTCCATAGCAGCAGTACCTACTCCCCCATTCTCTATTTCTGCTTCAGATAATACCACAATCTTCCCCATCACACAAATAAAATGACTAGGGGTCATTATTGACAATAATATGAAATTTGACAAACACATAGTTCATACAATAACCAAAGTCAACAAAAAACTAGGTACTCTTTACAGATATAAAAACTTCCTAACCAGCAACAGTAAAGTTAACCTAGCTCATACCCATCTTCTCTCTAACTTACTGTGTGCGTCTCCTGTCCTAATTCATCTAAACAAGAGAGATTTAAACAAGCTATCAGAGTGCTACAACAAAATAGCAAAATTTGCCACAAACTGCTCTTACTACACCCACCACTGTCAAGCCCTAAAACAGCTTTCCTGGCTGGAACTCCCTAACACCTTAGCTCTAAACCAACTTCGTCTAGCTCAACAAATACTGTACCAACCTGACAAAACTCCAGCCTTACAAGACCTGATCACCCTCTACTCCAATAACTGAGAACTTAGATCCACTAACAAGGCACTAATTGCAATCTCCAAAAGCCATTACTGCTTTGATGACTCCCTGTATTCTAGCAACATTGCCAACACTTGCAAATCCCTATCACTACAAATCAGGGTACAACCTAACAAAACCTTCTTCAAAAAACAGCTTATTTCCCACCTAAACAATTCCTGGACATGCAACTGCCTAGCACCTGGCTGACATATTCTCACTCCTTTCCCCAACCCACTATCCAACCTCCTCTTTAAAACTCCCACAGATGCACTATGTGTTATCGCACATTACTTGTAACTGCCTATCACCTGGCTGACATATTCTCACTCCTTTCCCCAACCCACTATCCAACCTCCTCTTTAAAACTCCCAGAGATGCACTATGTGTTATCGCACATTACTTGTAACTGCCTAGCACCTGGCTGACATATTCTAACTCCTTTCCCCAACCCACTATCCAACCTCCTCTTTAAAACTCCCAGAGATGCACTATGTGTTATCGCACATTACTTGTAACTTACTAGCACCTGGCTGACATGTTCTAACTCCTTTCCCCTACCCACTATCCAACCTCCTCTTTAAAACTCCCAGAGATGCACTATGTGTTATCGCACATTACTTGTAACTGCCTAGCACCTGGCTGACATGTTCTAACTCCTTTCCCCTACCCACTATCCAACCTCCTCTTTAAAACTCCCAGAGATGCACTATGTGTTATCGCACATTACTTGTAACTGCCTAGCACCTGGCTGACATATTCTAACTCCTTTCCCCTACCCACTATCTAACTCTTCTTTAAAACTCCCTCAGGTGCACTATATTTATTATCACACATTACTTACCAACTCACTGTCACCTACTCCCCACTGTGTCCTATGTATACCCAATAACTCTCTCCTAGACTAAGTTGAAAAGTTTTCCCTTAAAATGTCAAATGAACCTCATATGAACTTGTCTATATTCACCTCCTTTGACAATCTGGCTAGTATTTTTTAGTTTTTCCTTTCTTTTTTTATCTTTATTACATCTTCACGATTATCTCTACTAAACATACTGTATGAACCACAATCATATGTTACTGCCTGCTATACTTTTAATTGTATGTCTAAACCACTATGCTTATGTAAATATCTTATGCAATCATATGTTAATGTCTGCTATATTTTATAACTGTATGTGTAAACCATAATGCTCATGTAAATATCTTATGTATAGTATGTTAGCAACTGTTTCTGGAGCTTTTCTCCCCGGGCCTCCGCTGAAAACGGACAGCTTTGTCCAGCCAGACCTCCCTGGTAAAGAAATGTAAAATAAAATAAATAAAGGAAATAACTGTGGTTCCTACTCATGGCTGTCCTATGGTTTTGTTGCCATGCTGGTGGCTGTGGTGCCTGAACATTTAGCAAAGTTGTTTCCTGTACAGATATCGGACATTTATTTCATCAATGTCAAAACTGCCTACAATTAAAGCAAATATTTAAACGTCGTACACCTGGCAGTGTCCGTATTAATGCAGGGGGATAATAATGTTGCTGATATTGTCCTGGAGGTTATGTTTGGAAAAATTAGAATCTTCCTTTTCCCCCACAGTTTCTTGTCACCACCATACCCATGAGTCAGTATCATACTGTTGTATCTGAATATCAACTAACTTTTTCTTTTGTCCTTTTTCTTTCCTGTGTATATCGTCAGTCATATATTGTGCCTGATTCACAATTTCCTGAATGCCTAAACTTGGCCAGTTTAAGCAAACCTTTTTAATTTGCTCTCATATGGGAGGTAACAAACCATCTACAAAAGCTAATGACAAACCACTGGCTGACCTGCCTTCTACAGGTTCTGGATGTCCATAGAAGGGTTTAAACACATCTATCATGTATTATAGATATGTAGCAATAGATTTATTTTCCTTTTGCACAGTATCTTTAATGCTCACCCAGTTAGGACCTGGGAGGCACTCTGTACTAACATCCTTTAACAAGTTGTTCCTAGTGGTCAAAAACTTTGTCATCTGTGTGTTTTGGCATATTATTGCCTATATTCAATTTTACACATATTTTTCTGAAAATGTCAGAGGGTGTAGAGGCTTTTAATACTGCTCTCAAATCTTCAGTAGTTGGGTTTGAATAATTGTACATGTCCTTTTGAAACCTTTGCATATTTAGTTGACTGTGTGAGAATCTGCAGTGGTTTGAAAATCTACTGCAGTTCATGGTCACAGTACTCTTATGATATGCTAAGCCTCTCTATCCCTAGTTGATGCTGGATTTGGCACTTCCTGTTTGTGTATGAGGTATTTCAAGTGGTATCCAGCAATATTCTTCCTTATCTATGATAATTAAAACAATGAGTAAAAAGGCCAACAACCCTGTGTTTCTAAAGGTTAGCCAAACTTTCCACTTATCATGTGCTGATGATGCCATAAGAAGGCTGAAACATGCATGACCACAACTAGTGGGGTTTGGCTTTATTGGCCTGAATTTGTCCATTAATAGACTTATAAAGAAAAAGTCATGGACATTCAGAATTGCCATACCTAAAACACCTGATGTCCTTAAAAGTTAATTTGCATATATCCCACATTGCCTCTAATACAAGAGGTTTAAGAAATCACACAGTTGAAAGTATAGACTTGCTAGATTTTTCTTTTGGTTTTCATATATGATAATTAGGAACTGCATAATAATTTGCTTAATTTTTTTCAAAGTGCTGGCTTTTGTTGGTGAACTTTTAGTAGGAAATCTTTTTAATTTTCCTGCAGACTTAGCACTATTTCCATATTTATGTTTGTGATACATTTGTTTCTGTTTACCAGATATTCGCATTAACATTTGGTTAGATGGTGTTATGGTAAGTACTGAATGTCATTGTTAATGGAATCTGGTGTTATAAACAAACCCAGAGGAACAATTAGAAGTGCTAGAAGTAACTTGGGCCATATATGGGGAAGTGTAGTCATTTCTGCTGCATTTACCTCAACCTGCCCTCTCGGAAGTGGAGAACTATCAGCTTCGTGAGGCACAGGTGGGTCGTAAGGTAGAAGGGTGCAGAAGGCAACTGTGGCGAGTTATCATCTAATGATTCTGGCTGTGTAACTTACAATTTTTCTAATTCTCTTAATGGATACTCCAGGAATGGGATTTTTCATCTGTGCATTTTTGTAACGAGTTTATTGTTTTATTAGCTGTCTGCAGCTGTGGCTTTAATCTAACTTAGTTATAGTTTAGATTTCTAACTATAGATTCCTTTTCCTTATTTTAAGCTTCTTTTTGACAATCATTAAAAGCTGACCAACATAGGGCATCATCAGAGTGAATTAACACAAAAAAACTCTACATTTATACAACTCTAAAATACAACACGCCCACTACTAATTATAAAATGCTGTGCCAATTAATTCTTTAAAAAATATATATTTAAAAACAATCAACCACACTAATAAATGTACTATAATAACTGGATGACTAAATAAAAATATATATAACCATGCACAAATTAATATAAATATACATAAATACGTGCAAATCCTGCTATAAATAAATAAGTTGTTAAAAAACTTGACTAACAGAAGTGTACCAAAGAAACATATATGTATTTTAAACCTGCATATGTGACATTACAAAAAGGGGGGGGGGTGTTATTATAAAAGAGACATTATTTCTAGTGGTCACCTTAAACCTGCAATGCTCTTAATTTCAATCCAGAACTTAATGATATATTATCATTAATACCTGGAGATATAGTGGTGTTTGTCCTCAGTTACCATTTTAACTCCAAATTATCTAGGTATAGGTATAGGTTAACATCACCCTCTCTAAAATGGTCAACAATTCCGCCAATAATAAAAAACAAGAATTTATTGAAATCTTCACATTTCACTGAATGATTATAAAATGCACTTAACTTCTTACTTTTTTTAATGTCCCTTACATGCTCTAATATTCTTTCTTTCAATTTTCTAGTGGTTTTACCCACATAGAATGCTGAACAGGTCAAATGTAGCTATATAGATCACCATCCTAGTATTACAATTACAATTGCCTGGACTAGGTATCGAACATTGGTACCCCTCTATGGACATAGGGTGAAAGTGCTTAGTCTGTGAATAAACAGTTCTTTTTTCTCCTTCCTACCAGTTTGTAGATTACTCAGCGTTTTTACCAGCTTAATACGCAAGCTTATAGAAATATTGGGAAGCTCTCCACTAATCACTTGTCACACCCAGCGTTCAAATAAAAACTTTTTATTATGTTAGCGCTTTCGAAGGGCACAATGTCCCAACTTCTTCAGACAGAATTTAGACATAAAAGCACGCCTTTATATATACATATGAAATTAACTAATGATTGCCCAATTATTCAATCAGTATGCTCTTTCATTATACATTGTGTCAGCTAAGCATCAGTATAAAAAAACCTTTTTACTTGCTGCCAACTCAAACCCTATATATTGCAAAGACATTATTGCTCAAAATACATGGACAGCTATTACAAATTCTAAAAAATACCCTCTTAAAAGTAATGAAATACCATATTAACTAAACACCTTAACTCAGGTGTATCCATACTTATTCAACTGCTTTAGTGGGAAGTGAATAAAAAGTATACGATACATTTGTAATAATGTTAGCCATAAAAATGTATCCTAAAAAATGTATACTAAAAAATATATAAGCAAAAAACACATACAAAAAAAAAAAAACATATACCAAAGTATATAAAGACGTATGAAAACTGCACACATTACAGATGTTGTCACAAAATGTATTTAGTTATTCAAAAAAAAGTTGTGAAAAACAGTTGCAACACTGTTATACATGTTGCTAAAGCATGTTCAAGCCTCACAGCATCACCTGCGTAAGGCCTTTAATTTTAATATGCTACTAATCGAGACATATTCGTTAAGCCCAGGAAAAATATATGCAGAAGTCCTAATCTGCCATAATAATTCTTGCTCTTCTAGAAGTAGCTGCCAAGGTCCCCCTCTTGGATCTAAACAAATTTGTTGTGATACTATAAAAGTAAACTTGTGCGTGGGATTCTCTTTTATGTGTCTAGCAAGGGCGTTATTCATATCAGCCTTACCTATACTGTAATTATGTTCATATAGTCTTTGTTTCAAACTTCGCTCGGTTTTCCCTATATAATAAGAGGGACATAGCTCACAACATGCTGCATAAACTATTCCTTTGGAGTCACAATTGTGTCTACCAGTAGGTTTATACATTCTGACTTTATGTCTTATATAAATCAAACCACTACCTTCTTGTCCTTTACGTATGAAATTAAACAACAAAATATAAATTACTTGGATATTACCTTAAGTAAAACCACCAGTGGTTTTAAATCCAATATTTTCCGTAAGAAACATGGTGCAACAGCTACTTGCAATTCAACAGCCAACACCCCTTACATCAAAAGAAAAGCATTGTTAAGGGTCAAGCTGTTAGGATTGCAAGAATGACTTCACAACATCAAGACCTAGAGAAAGAATTTTCCTTTTTAATGGAAAAATTTATAGAAAGGGGGTACCCAATGCAATTTGTAGGTGACATCTTGGCAGAAGTATATCAGGGTTGGGGTACAAAATTCAAACCATTACTAGGAGAAAAGTTCATTCCTAAGGACAAAAAGTTAGATGAAACTATTGATTATATGGGTGCTTGTACGGTTGAATACAACGGCTTCTCAGGTTACTTTACTGATATTATAAAAAACAACTGGAGTATTTTTAAAACCAATAAAGACATCTATGAAGTGGTTGGAAAAAAACCAATTTTTACATATAAAACAGCAAAAAATTTTAAAAGAATCTTTGAAGCCGGGAAAATTAACATCGAACTAAAGAAAGGCACCACAAAATGTGGTAGATGTAGGCAGTGTGCATATATTAATTTATCAGTGGAAACTACACTAGACAATGGTTTAAAAAGTAAGATAGTATTCTGCAAAGGCAATTGCAGAAGTAAGATGTTGGTGTATTTGGCTACTTGTTCCAAATGTTTCTCCTTTTACGTGGGTAAGACTGAGAGGACTCTCAGAGAAAGAATTTATGAACATACCCACGATATCAAAAGGAGAAAGGAGACAAGTGCCTTGTTTAAACATTCGTTAGAATGTGAAAGTTTCACAGACTTCAAGTTTGGAATTTTGGAAATTATTAAAATGGACTCTAGGGGGGGTAATATTAAAAATATTCTCCTACAGAAGGAAATTAGATGGCAGCTAATGTTAAGATCAAACACCCCTCCAGGGCTCAATGAATATATCAGTATCAAGCCTATATTAATAGATAAAGCCTCAAGGGTTTAAGGTTGTATTTTCATGCATATATATACATATGCACAACTTAGCATACAACATCTAGTATATGCATGTACAATATATATTTTTATCCATAATAGATATGGCTTTATGGGTTCAAATAATTGATTTAGGCTGATACTGATGTATAATAGTTGATTCCACCTCACATTGCCTTGCACCAATATTTAGGGTTAAATATTATACAAATCAATTTTACATCACAAGTGATATATATTTTCTGTACCTTTTGTACTTTGTATATTTTGTCATTCCTAATAGTGGTATTTTTCAGGTAACAATTACCATTGTTTTAAAATATAGATATTGTATACTGTACTCTGGAATTTTTTACCAATTTTTTACCAATATGTGTAAGTAAATAATTTTTATATTCTATAATAATACACGTTTCTCAAACAATATAATATAAATAGAAATGAAATTGATTTAATATTATGAAAATGTTTACTATATTTATCTTTGGTATTAACAAGATGGATGAATTTTAATAATCACATTTTCAAGTGAGAGCACGATTCAATCATTAGACTTTGTTATAATATATACAAAAGAAAAGTAAGATTTTATTATGTTTTTTTAAAATAAGTTTTTGTAGATTATGGCAAACTTGGTTATTTATTTATTTATTTATCTATTTATATAATATATAGAAACAAAGGGAATGCAAACAAGATAAATTTCTGTGTATGAATTTATTAATTCATTTAGTGTGGAAAAGTAAAAATTCAACAACAGAATGTAACAGTACTTTAAAAAGTATGTACTTCAAAATATTTGTTTCCTTGCATTTCCTGTTCCTTATTGTATGACCATATAAAGAAGAAACCCACTAATGGGTTATTTGGTCAATAGCTGTTCCAATTCCAGGTTTTATTAATTAATTTACTAATTAGGTTGTAAATTATTTTAAAACAAAAATATAAAAACAAGAGGTACTGTGTATTCATTATTCTGATGAAGTCTGCTTGCGGCAGACGATAGCGCTGAATCTATTGAATTTTAACCTTTGTTATTAAAGAACATCGTGGTCTGGTCACACGGAGTCTATTTTATGGTTTTGTGGACTTTTACATTTATCATGTATGACATGTGTTTAAGGCCAAGGATCCTTTTTGTGAGGTACATTTGTGGCCTCTCCAGCTGTTGTAGGTGTCTGGTCAGGTACATGCCAAACAGGGTGTTATATTCAATGACTGGTCTAATGAGGGGTGAGTAGAGAGGGATGATGATCTCTTTCTTCCTGGATGTGAAACCTTTGGTTATAAGATGTGCCACATAGAAGGACTTTCTGACCACAGTGGCAATGTGGGTGGTCGAAGGTGAGGTGGCTGTTGACCTGGGTGCCCAGATCTCTTATGGCTCCTTCAGTGTTTGGTGGGCTCCCATTGGCGTGGTAATTCATGGGAACTGAGTTTTTTCCAAAGGGAATGATAAAGCATTTTTTGGCATTAAGCTTAAGGCCATGCTTCCAACACCAGTCATTGGTTTCAGAGAGGCCCTTTTGTAGGATGTCTGCGTGACTTGGGGAGTTGATAATGACTCCTAGCTTGCAGTCATCAGCAAACTTGGTCAGCCAGAGTCCCTCTGTATTGGCCTGGACTTCTGAGAAGTTGATGCCAAACAGGAGAGGGCCCAGGACTGAGCCCTGTGGGACTCCACTCGTGACTGGTCGACAGTCTGACTTGGAATACACAACTTTCACTCTGTGGGTCCAGTCTGTGAACCAGTTTGCAACCCACCTAGTGATATAAGGATTGATGTCTAGTTTGGTGAGTTTATCAAAGATACCAGAGTGGGGAATGGTATCAAAGGCCTTGGCCAGGTCGAGGTAGGCTGTATGCACTGCCTTACCCTCATCCTCAGCCTTGGTGATTGTCTTGAAGAAGTCAAGCAGGTTCAGCAGGCAGGATCTCCCCTTGACAAAGCCAAACTGTGTGGGGTGAAGAGTTTGGAGATTACCTTTATCTTTGCTAAGCAGGTCCTTGATGATGTGCTCCATAGCTTTGCATACCAGACTCACCAGGCTAATGGGGTTTTTAGTTCCCAAGGTCTCTAGTTGCTCCCCCTTTATGGAGAGGGATGGCTGTAGTAGTGCACCATTTGTTACAGACAAAGCCTCAGGTAAGGCTGTGATTGAACAGGGCACACAGGTGTGGTGCCAGTTCATTTTGTAGCTCATATAGGATGCAGCCAGGGATATTATCAGGTTCCATGCACACTGTATTCTTGGCTTTGGACAATGGAGCTTTTACCTGTGCCGCAGAAATGGTGGGTACCAGGCTTTCTTCTGGTATTGTGATAGAACCTTTGGGGGTGGTAAAGTTGGCACTGAATCTGTCGGCCAGTATGTTGGCTATATCTGTTGACTCAGTATAGGAGGTACCATTGTGCAATAACTCAGAGCAAATCTGGGTATTGCCTTGGAGGTTCTTGATATAGCTATAGAAGGATTTGTGGTTGTTTTTGGTGTCAGCTGCAATTCTGCCTTCATAGCTGGCTTTAGAGGATTTGATAAGGTATCTCAATTTTTTGTTGAGTCCAAGGGAGTTTTTCAAGTCTTGCAAGTTCATTTTTTTCTGCAACAGTTTCTTCCTTCTGTTGTAGAGTTTATTGATGGTTGGGGACCACCAGATTGGCTTCCTTTTTTGGAGGAGAGCATCTTGGTTCTATTTGGTTTGGCAAGATCCATGCATTTGTGTACATGCTCGTACAGTGCATTGGTGTATGATTCGGCAGTCATGCAGCTATTTTCCATTGGCATCAGTGCCGAGATGTTAGCCACCTCTGTTTTTAGGAGCCCAAAGTCAGCTTTGGAGAAGTTTTTCAAGATGGTCACCTTAGCGGGGAGTGTAGGTGAGATGGAGATTTTCATGGTGATCAGTTTGTGGTCAGATTTAACCAGGGAGGAATTATCTATAGGTGTGGAGCAATGGTCTCCCATGTTGGTGATAACCAGGTTGAGGATGTTGCTTCTTCTTGTGGGGGCAGAATGAGCTGGTCCAGGGCATTGGAACTGATAAATTCCAGGAAGCATTGAGCCTGTACATTGGTACTTGAATAGTTTTCCCAGTTGATGGAAGGGTAGTTAAAATCACCCAGAAAGAGAGTATTGGGCTAGACCTTGATAGATTCCAGGGTGCTTAGGAACTTGGAGTGAGAGTCTAGGGACATGGTTGGGGTTTTGTAGCAGGCTATGACTTGTATCACCATCTTACCCGGTGTTAGTTGTACCTGAAGTATCTCGGATGCATTGCGCTGGGCTACCACTCTAGAGGTATGTGTATCCTTTATGAATATGGAGACACCACTGCCTTTGAAGCTTCCAGCCGTATTCTGAGGCCTAAAGTTATGGAATGAGTTGTAGCGTGGGAGCGCAGGGGTGCTTTCTGCATCTTTAAACCAGGTCTCCATTACAGCACAGATGTCGACATTCTCCATTTTGAGGAGGGCTTTGAACGAGTGCATCTTGAGATTTAGACTTCTAACATTGAGCAGCATGACCCAAAGATTGCATTTGTTTGCATTTGTTTGTAGCTGTTATGGTGTAATTTTGGTCTTTGGAACACTGCCTAAAAAAGGTACTATAGGGGTGGCAAGAACCTTAGCCAGTAGTTGGAATCACAGGGGTGACAGATGCAGGCCATCTCTGAAAAAGCATCGAGGTCTGTCGATCATGTCGTCCCAGGCAGACAGATACTGGATCCCCTTAGAATGACACCAGAAATTTAGCCAATTGTTGAAGTCAATCATTTTCTGCTTATACTGTGGTATCATTCTGGGTGACAGTAGAATACTATTCAGGGCTAGAGTCATACCTGCCTGGGCCACATAATTCGAGAGTTCCATTACATCTCTTTTCATGTAGTCCAGGGAGGTATGTCTCAGGTCATTCACACCCACATGGACAATGACTCAGTCGGGTCTATATTAGATCACCGAATGCTTAGGTAAGCGAACGGTGATTAATCGACCCCATATAAGTGAAAGCTTACAAAACCGAACTGTCAGAACAGCAATTTTTTTTCCAAGGGAAAAAAATCGCTGTTCCAACAAAAAAAAAAAAAAGCACATTAAAACATGATATTAAGTTGGGGGCTGTGCCCCCACACACCCCCTACTTAAATATACCAACTCTGAGACCACACTACAGTGCCGAAAATGGCAAAGTACCGAAGCGGCCAAGTGAATTCTTTCCCAGGGAAAGAATTCGCTTACATGCTTCTTCAATATTTTGCAGTTTCGGTTTTGTCAGTTCGACCAAGACGCATTCGAGAACAGGCGTCTTCGGTCTGCTGATAGGAACCCACTCAGTCATATTTGTACTTGTTGTGGAGTGATCTGAGTGCATGTGTTATGTGGCGGATCCTGGCACCTGATAGCCAACTGACTGTCACCCTCTTCTTGTTCAACCTAGTGAGTGGGACATCAGTGTGCCTTACAATTGAATCTCCTATGATGGATTCTAATAGCCTGTAGGATGTGAACACTCTGTTATGGAGCTTGAAACACTTCATATTTCAACAATGACACCATCAGGGGGTGGGTCAGACATATAAAGAGATAAAGCAGTAGGCATTAGCAACTATTTGCTGCATTATCTAGCTAGACCCATAGTGTTCTGATACACTGTAGTGTAACAGACAAAAACATGGACAAAATAGCCAGGTGGAAGATTATGCAATATTCCAGGGCACATGCTGCTGTGTAGTATATGGGTAATGCGCATATTTAGGTTGGTGCCACATGGTGGCATGATTACAATTTTTATTTATTTATTTATTGTGAATTGGGTTAATCACACTAGAATAGTAACCTCTTTTCATTAAAGATCTAATTTGTTATTTATACTGAATAGGGGAAATTTGGCCAGAGCACTGGAGAAATTCCCATGCACTTTTCAAGTCTGCATATATATCTTCCATTTCATAGCACAGAGGTGGCTGGTAAGAGAAACACAGTAATGGAGGTTGAGTGACAGAGTGAGGTGGAATTGGAACAAGTCATGAAATGGCAGATATCAGCTCCATGTAATGGACATGTGCCTGAAAGTCCAGAGATGCAGGAAAAGGATGATGATATAAGTAGTGCAAATGATATGGAAAGAAAGGGAGTCAGAGAGACAGTCAAAATTTGGGCAGAAGGAGAAAGTCAGCCATTTTACACAAAATAATCATTATGTGTTTGCAAAAAGGAAGCTTTGGGAATGGAGCAACTTCTTTCCGTAAAGCAGCTAAAGAATCCATCTGATGATTATGGACTTTCATGGGGTTAAGTTATTGATTATTGATAAGGATTTTACAGAAACTGAAGGAACTGAAATAAATTACTGCAAAGGACACCTTGAATCTTATTGGGTGAAATCAGCAGGTAATACTGTATTTTCTGAAAATGTAAAACAGTCTTATGCAGCTGTAATGGCAAGGGAAACCAGTACAACATGGGGTTACAGTGAGATGAGTAAAGCTACCCATGTTAGGAATCACAAATAAAAAGGAATTTAATATAGCAAGATATTTTGTGTGCGACAAAGGAACTACACCTTTAGGGGTTAAACTAAGGATGACAGATCTTTTATTCATTTGAGCTGTGAGACTTTTTGGCATATGACTGTTGACATATTTGGCTTATGGAACATTTTTTGGGGAACATGAAAAAAAGAAAACTGAATATCCCTGTAATGAAAATTTTTCATAAATCAGAGTGTACAACTGCTGAAAAAGTTTATTTGTACTTCAGAACTGATGTAATTTCTGAGCAAAGTAGTTTTGAATATTTCTCTAATGTCTGTCAGCATGTTAAAATTATTTTAAAAAGTACTGATGACAGAGGTATGTGGAATAGGGGTGGGAAGAGGATGCTGTCTTAATAAAACAAGGACAAAATTTTGTACATTTACCAAATATTGTCTACACTGATGGGACAACTTCGGGTTGTTACAGCTTCCTACTGCTATGATGATGTAAGGTATTTAATAAGTGAATTTTAGGAAAGAGTACATAATATCAAATGCTGCAAAAAGTTATACAGGATATGTAAAAGTCAAGACTATTTTATTTGGTTTGATTATACAGGAGGAGAAGAAATACTACACAGACATGCAAGTCAGTGTGTAGAGGAAGAAAACTTTAATAATAACAGTAAAATTAATGTAGGAGAAATAAATATTTCACAAACAAACTGCTATGAAAAAGATAAGGAACATAATGAGGGAAGCAAATAAAATGAAAATCTGTTAGAAGTACAAGATGTTGGAGATAACTTTCGAACAGGAATACAAGAAGTTGATATTTGTACAGAAAATCAATTTGAATGCTTATTGGGATCAGAACAATCTAAAGGGGAGGAAGAAGAAGAAAAAAAGGCATTATACATAGAATTATATTGGAGAAAGAGTTAGAATATGAAAAAGGAAAGCAAAAAATATCTTACCAAAAGTCAAGAAGAGAGGAAAAGAGAGACTTCACAATAGCATATGTGAATGGTAATAGTATTAAAAATGAAGTATGCTGTCTTTGCATATTAAAATGGTTCTTAAATATTGGGGTGGATGTTATTATTTTGCTAGATGCATGGTGCTTCAGTGCAAGGGAGAGGTTACAGACAGAATCCCCCACATTTACTAATCTGCCGTGCAGGACTAGCTTAGTCCTGCATGGAAGCGACCGTTTAGGAGCAGGACGGAAGCACGCCATGCATATTAATGAGGGGCGCTTCACGAGCTCCTAGGCTTACACAGAGCATGTAAGAGTGCAGGGGGCATGTCTGAGAGCAGAGCTCTCAGAATAAACACGGCCCCGCAATGTAGAACAGCAGAAAGGGGTATGCAATGAGTGAGACCATTCACAGGTGACCACATATCCCCATCAACAGTCCCCCTTGTGTACAATAGCAACAGCATATATAAATTAAATCCTTTTATTTTTTTTCAAAAATCCAAATAAAGCTAACTGTAGGTGTGTGGGTGTGCCCATCGCTTAGCTATGGTTAATGCAGCTTAAATGGCTGAAGAAGATAACAAGGAAAATATATATAAATGAAGCAGCATAGCAATAGTGTAGTGGGCAGAGCATTTGCCTTATGAGCAGGCAGTCCCGGTTCAAGTCCCACTGTAGCACATTCAATTTTACATGGCAAAGCATGTTTTGACCAATATTTTTGTTGCATAACGCACTAAATAGCATATATTTATGAACTGGAGTACTGCAGTAAATGCACATGTGAGGTGTCAGTGTCACAATGAATAAGGCACTATTAAGCAGGTTTAAGCACAAATAAGCAGTAGTAAGCATATTTAAGCACTAGTAAGCGGCCTTAAGCCCATTTGCATGGCGGTAAGCAATGCCTACACTGGCTAAGCAATTCTGAAGCTAACTCTCCGTAAGCAGATGTAACATCAGGTTAGCAGTGCTTACCATCATGCAAACTCACTTACAACAGCTCAAAAGTGCCTTAATCACTCTGTATCCAATGGCCCTTGTTCTGCCCATCAACAAAATAAATAGTCATGCAGGTCTCGAACACAGGACCCTATACACCATAATCACAGTAGGTAACCACCAAGCCATCACAGAAATACAGAAGAATGATGTAGCAGCAAACAAGTCCTCACCATAGTAAAACCAAACTGAACCTGTGACAGGAATCAGTGTACAGTCATATGTTCCATAACCCACTACATAACATAAATATGTGAACTGGAGTACAGCAGTAAGCCCAGAAGTGAGGTGTAATTGTAATAAAGTGTTGAAGTCCCCAATAAAACACAAGGACTCTACAGAGTGTACGTACACATTAATCATGGATACCAGGCATACATATAAGGAGTAATGATTAATAGCTCAATGCCAAAAAGGCATTATAATGCAAAGTCTAATGTAAGCAATGCTAAGCATTGCACAGGCCAGCTTAGGAGGTGTGAGCAATGTGTAGACCAGCTAACTCATTGTGCCCAGTGGTATACCCCTTTAAACAATGCCAACCCTAGGTAAGCAGGTTTGCCCACAGCTTAGCCTTTTCAAAACCGGCCAATCAAGGAAAAGTGTGGGAAATCGGCCCTACTTAAACCCAAGAGGCAGGAATACATCTCATAACTGGTTGTAGCTTTCCCTTGCAGGCTCTATGGCAGTAAGGGGCGAAGGTGTGTGCTTCCGGGCGCAGCGCTGGTGCATCCAGGAGTCCAAGGTCATGGCAGGACTCCTTGTTCAAGTCCATGCTCAGAGACTGCTGCAGGGCCAGTACCAGGGCTCCCAATATAAGGCGGAGGCCCAGGGACTGTCTCGCCCATGACCTCACCAGTGCCACTGGCATACCCCGAACTGGTGAGCAGGTCAGGCACCACTATGCTGACCTGAAGCAGCGTAAGGGGGACCTCTTGGAGGAGTGGCTCCAAGAAGCTAGAGCGTTAGGGGATGTTCCAGCCATGTGTAAGTATCACCCAGGTATGTGTGAAATAATTTCCATCTCAGGTATATCATGGATAGGTATGGCTAAATATTCCTCTTATGTCCCCCACAGCTGCAATGGAGTGGGCCGCGAACTAAGAAGCCCACATCAGTCCCCTGGCGAGGTTGCGACATGAGGCAGGTCAGTAATACTCATGCATTTACTGTCATAGGAAATAAAAATAAAAGTAGTAGCAAATTAATTACTTGTATAAAACCTGTATTGTTCAGGTCAAGTACTGCATACACTAGAGAATATGGCAGAAGGAGTCTCATATTGTTTGTAAGTCAATAAAAGTGTAATAGCCTGACAAAACAGGTTTAACTGCTGGACTGCATGAGTATATCCTGGTTTCATACGGTAATGTAGTTATGAAATCATGTAATACTACTGTATAATTAAGCACTGTTACCCACACCATACACCATAAATTGAATATGTAGGAATGCCTGTATATGACAGGTGTAATCCCCAGAGGCCATCTAGTACAGCTGAGAGACACATAGACAGTAAACAGGGAAAATCCAGACAACAAAAACGGAATAGCACATGCAACTGAGATGTGAACTGTTTTTTTTTAGCACACACAGACACAGTACGAATGCTGCCAGTGGTAGTAGTTTGCATACAAAATCATACCCCAAAACTGTACAGATATGTCCAGAATGTCAATTAAAGTGGCCATATCTGTTGCCTATCAACTTGTCCCCCTGGGAAATCAGTGGGATGATCCCAGACGTATAGGCAGCTAACAGGAAATACAACTGATTGACACACAGCTATGAGAACAAAGCTAGCACACAAGCAACTCCCCAATACCTTATGTGAGTAACAAGCCACGTATGTCCCATTTAAACCCCAACTTGCCAAGCTGTGGTCAGAGTGCGTACAGTAACAGAGTGAGATGTATGTGCATAATAGTAATGTGGGATCTGGCACTGTGTGTGGGAGCATTCAGGTAGTGCTAATAAACATTCCTCCCACAGGTCTGTCAGATACCAACACTGTGGCCAGAAATACAAGACTGATATGCATTTGCTCTGAATAATGAGGTATTACACATCACTGTCGCCCACACTGTCCAACAACATATAACTGTCAAGGAAACTGTATATGAGTGTTGTAATACAAGGTCAGAATGCATAAGCACAGGGGATTAATAAGACAGAAAGCAGATTGGAGATATACAGCAATGGCTATATAGCAGACACAACTGTGATGGACAGTGTTTAAGTTTTAGTAGATACAGCCATGGTCTGAATCCTGGGAGTGGAATTAGGCTGCATACAGATGCATACCCCACAACTGTACAAATGAGGCCAGAATGTCCAGTATATGTGACCATATCTGCTGCCTGTCCCCCTGTCAAGTCTGTGGGATAATCCCAGATGTGTAGCAAGCATACAGGGAATACAAGTGATTGTCAAACATCATGAGAACACACCTATCACTGTAGCAACCCCCAAAACTGTTAGGAGAGTAATATTTCAAGTATGTCCTATCTACACTCCTATGCCGTCAAGCTGTGATGAGAGTGTGTACAGTAACAGAGTGAGATGTATGTGCATAATGCTAATGTGTAATCTGGAACTTTGTGTGGCAACAGTCAGGTAGTGCTAACAAACACTGCTTCCACAGGTATGTTGGATATGAACACTGTGCTGAGAAATACAGGCCATTATAACCTGTATTGGTACTGTTCACTTTCGTATTGTAGGGAATTGTGAGTGTTGCAGTTTCTCTGAATAATAAATTTATCACTGGTCACTGTCACCCACACTGTGCTACATAATATAACTGTGTAGAAAAGCATGTATATATGTGTGTGTGTCAGGTCAATAAAGGTGTAAAAGGGCAATATTCTAGATATGTCTAGGCACACCAGCATGTGGTCAACACATGGCCAGCATCTATGCAAAAAGAGTTTGATAGCTATGTGCAAAACAGCAACCTGGAATCTGGCAGTATGTGTAGAATCAGTTAGTTAGTGTTAACAAACATTCCCTCCACAGGTATACCAGGTAAGAGGTGTATACTGCAGGTAAAACAGGGTCATGTGTAATGATGACGACAGACATATCACTGTCCAAAGTAAGACTATAGGGTAGTGTAGTAAGACTTGTAAGGTACAGATAACAGCACTGACTAGGAAAGTAATGTGGACTACAGGAATATACTAGTTGTTAATTGACATCTCCCCCCTCCATATCTCCAACAATAATCAACATACCCACCTCATCTGGTATGTATTGACTCTGATAATGTCCAATTGTTTGATAAATATATTAATGGTTCCATGCATGTGCTATATTGAATTATTCCAACATTGGTGGCATGGTGCCATCAACGTACCTGCATGCTGTTCTTATTACCACTGTGGTCCCATATATGCATGTGTTCTGTTTGCTATACAACTGTTCTGTATCTGGTGTCTGGGTTAATGGGAATATCTATGCATGCTATTATACCTAACCCTGGAATGTGTTGACTATTACTAACCCATATATGATGATGAAATCTAAACACTATAACATGCTTGGGAAGGCCGATCCCAGCGGTCCCACCTGTCCCACCTCAGCTGGCCATGGCACCAGGCACCAGCATGTCTGGGGCCCAAACCCAGACCTCCCTGTCCATTGGTCCTGCACCACCTTTGGGTGGAACCATCTCAGGGGATGGGGCTCGCCCCCCGAGAGTGGGCGCAGACAGGCACCTGTCACACATCGCCAGGTCGGGGTCGTGGTGCGTAGAGCGATCAACGAGAAGTTCGGTGATCTTCTATGCCAGCTTGAGGGCTGTATGTTGTGATTAGTGAGTCAGCCTGGCTCTGCAACTCAGCCCCCAGCACAGCCACTTTCAGGGCTATGAAGGTGCAGTGGTGACTGCCCATGGATGGGAACCAAAGTCCCACTGTTACCACTAAGGGGCTTGTGGGCTTCCGATATCCAAACACCCCCACCCCATCAAGGTGTTTACCCCCCACATGTGTCATATACTGCCCCTGTATGTATGCTGTTTGTCTTGTCTGTTAAACTACCCAACCTACCTCCCCAAATATACGTACTACCCCTCCCCAACATCCCTCTCTCACCTGAAAAAAAGAATAAAAGGGCAATCTGTTCCCACAAAAAAATCTCGCCCCATACATAGCTGTCCATTTCGCACACATGTCCACTGGACACATGTAATCCAATCTAATTGGCATCACAACTTATTATTGTTGTCTTCACCCCTCTCCCATGGGTTTGAGTGTCCAAATCTATCTCCAAATTCAGTGTATATGCACAACTGTTGCTGTAGAAGAAATGGGCAGCTATGGACCTTCCCTACACCCTTCCTGCACATCCCAAGCTATTTTCCCTACTGTCTTTCCCTCTTTGTGCCTCTTTTTCACCACTTTCCTATCAACCCTTTTTTTCTTTTCTTTGAAAGAAATTAGCGCGGGGTAAGCGGGAGTAAGCACTTTTAAGCAGCAGTAAGCGGGTCTAAGCCTGTTTGCACAGGGGTAAGCAATGCCTGCAGTGGTTAAGCAATTTAGAAGCTAACTGAGTATAAGAAACTGTAACCAGAAGTCAGCAGTGCTTACCTCCGAGCAAACATGCGCAAATCCATTTACAACTGCTTTAAAGTGCCTTAATCATTCTGTATCCAACGGCCCGTGTTCTGCCCAGCAACAAAATAAACATCCTCTGCAAGGCTCAAACCCAGGACCCTGCACACCATAAACAAAGTGATTTCCCACTATGCCATGCCAAATTTACATAACCCTGATGTTTTCAAACACATATCATCCAGCCCAGTCATTAAACAGTACAGAGAATGTATTCCAACATTTAGATGTATGTGTGTGTGTGTGTGTGTGTGTGTGTAAATATATTAATATCTAAACAGATACAACATATCTATCTATATATATATATATATATATATATATATATATATATATATATATATAAATATATACATATATAAAAATACATATGAACATATAAACATGCAAATGACTACATCAACACATATAGAAGTCTACACCTATATGTCTACATATACACAGCAAGTTACAAATATGTAAGCAGATATATATCTATATAGGTATATACGGACATAGTTATATATATGTAAGTATATATATATATATATATATATATATATATATATATATATATATATATATATCCATATAGGTATATATGGACATACATGTGTAGATATCAATGGGAGATTAACTAAATCATATATGTCCACATGCACCGTTAATGGGGTTGAGAGGCCCCAAACAATAAACGTCTTGTACAAATAGGTATACCCACCACCCCCACAGCCAAACATGTCCACCCTGCAATACACTACCAAGTGTTGCAGATCCCATAACCAGGTCTTGACATGACATGGGCACAAGATGTTAACAGTACTACATCCCACCTGTATGATGTCATGCTGGTATTGGTAACATATCATGCAGTACAGTCTGGCTCCCATAGGAAATGTAAAATGTGGAAGCTATCAACATCCCCAGGATACATATACACAGACATATATGCAGATACAGATATACACACACATATACATATATAGATATACGTGTGACTACACATACACATGCAGAGATATGTACAGTAAGATACTTATGTAGTAGGTCCACACAATATTGAACAGCCACTATGCCTACAGTTAACATCCTAGCAACTGGACACTGGATGAGCCATCCATACAAATGACATTCGTTGCATGCAACATATACCCACAGAGAGGTCATAGGATAAAACACCACATGCAGGTTCGCAGAAATGTAAAACCTTTATTTGTGTACTATTACAGATTTATATGCTGTGTCATAAAGATGCAGACACTGACATACATATAAACAGAGTAATGCAACTATGAAACAATTATACTAATACAGTAGTCTGGAAAGGTCCACAACTGTTGCTGTCCAGGCCAAGCCCTTCAAATCGTAAAATAGTAAAGACAGACTGGGTCACAGGATACCACACAATCAACAGTAAGTAATGCAGGTGTATAGTTCAACAGCCTCTAGCTACACTCTGTACACAATCACTAGGTGGTAAAGACTTCAGCTGACCAGATGGGATGTAACTGTTACATAACAAGGCATAACTGACACCATCACAGGCAGACTGACAAACAGAATAGTCTGTATAGCAGGATGATGTAGGCCTGCAGTAACCCACTTATGTAAGTAATGTCAAGATAGGTGAAATATATGGTACTGTACATCCAGATACCGTGAGGCAGCTCACCCCTGATACCCCCACATTTTGTAACAGCCTAGGTTATATATGGTACATCCCCCCTCAGACTCAGTAATACAGGGCCATATACCACTGTTACATACACCGGCCTCTGGAGTGCATATGGGTACACATATATTGTGTAGGTGAAGCCCACACATATATGGCCCCAGCCCCACCGTATGTGTGGGGGATACAACAGAAGTGGACTGCTGGCAGGAATGGCAGCGTGGTATACATATATGTGCATATGTATCACTATCTGCATATGTGTAGACATATAATGCTCTGTATATGTATATATGTGGGTGTGTATATCCATATCTATGTACATATATATCTATATATATATATATATATATATGTCTATATGTACATGTGTAATTATCTGTATAAATATCTAGATAATCATAAGTACATATATTTTCATCATATGTCCTGAACATTTTATTTATTTATTTATTTATTTAACATTTGTTGACTGGGAAAGTCCGACTAGGTTCCACAGATCCTGTTTTCAGCGGAGGCCTGGGGAGAAATGCTCCAGAAGCATGTCTTTAGAATGTCGGAGGAAACCAGAGTACCCGGAGGAAACCCACGCGAATGCAGGGAGAACATGCAAACTCCACACAGAAGGCACCCCAGCCTAAAATCGAACCGGAGAACCTCTTGCTGTGAGGCGACAGCATTAACCGCTGCACCACTGTGCCGCTGACTACATAGAGTGTAGCCCTACCTCAGCCTCTATAGTTCCAAATTTGTAGAACAAGGAGATGTCACGTATGTATAGCAGGTATATTAGTAGACTATTGCTACTGTAATAGGGATTGTCTTCACAGACTTGGTGTGTGTGGGAGGCCACATCTGCTTTTCACATGTGCACCATTGACTACTGACAGACTTCCTAAGGACATCATAGTACAGTACCGCTGCAAGCATGTAATGCTCCTGTGGACTACAGCAGAGATATTGGCCAATATATGTGGACATTCTGACACACTCTGTACAGTCCAGAGGTCTACAAAGAATCCCTTAGTGCAGAACATGTGGCCCAAGCCTGACAATATGGATGTTAACAGCCATGTAGATGGGTATAACACATAACGACTGGTATACATTCGCCCCCATAGGTTATGCATTCACACACCCCTGTCTGTCCTGACACATAATAACTGCTGGTACAGAGGTGCCATGGCCACGTACTACCCACTACATGTTGACATACATCTGTACAGCATCCCATTGCTCTGTCTGACATACATGACTGTTAAGGGAGGCCTGGCAGCATTATTTATGGGAGGCCTGGCAGCAGTACATCTGGCAAGTATCTGGACATGACATCTCACTGGGTAAGTACACTAAGCTGCTAGGCATGTAACAAAGCACTCTGCAGGCTACAGGCAGACTGGCTCAACAATGGCCTACATCTCCTATGGGGGAATGCACATGTACCTGCATATATAGCTGGCTCTACAGGCATGTCACACCACAGGGTAAGATGCACCTGTGTGAAAGTGCATAACCACAACCAATGTGAACACAGCCACAGCCACATACGGTAAGCTAGCATATTACAGTATATGGACTATCTGTTCAACACCATCCTCATATGTGCCACTCACACACTAACCCAACATATACTGGGCCACTACATAGTGTGGTCTGATGCCTGTCTGTGGTATGGGACATGTTTGTGTATGGCCCTACAAACATGTAAGCCAATACGGTAACATACAGTGGAGCAGCATGTAATAGCAGATAGGATGGGACATAGAACGATGACATCTACCACAGTCTGTACACAGGCCTAAGTACAAATTAACAATACACACACTGTCGACATTCGCCATAAGTACACAGACCTCAGTACTGTACAAACAACCACAGAATGTCCAGGTTATGCCGTCAACTATAACCCTTACAGTACATAACATGTTTAGCAGTCTGATATCTCACTGGCTTGTTATCAGATATGATGACACTAATTATGGTGTACAGCACATATGCACCTCTTAATGCATGACATGGCTGGAAGTACATATACAGGGCCAATATTGACATGTTGCTGTGATAACCTCATACATTTACTGTTGTAACAGGGTTTGTCGCAACATATGTCCTATAAGGGATATGAAATCAGTAACTGTCACGGCTTTCACCATCTACAGACTGCAATCCTCACCCTACCTTCTGCAGTTCACAGATAGATGCTCTGTGGGTAACACATGAAACCAAAGGCACCACACACTAGCCAGTCTGCAGATGACCCTACAGAAGGGGAATTCTCATAAACATATAACTGACATGGCAGGTATTAAAACATGTAGGACAGCCATATCCGCACACACCCTGTTAAACCAACATTAATCCGAATGCAGTATAGCAGCACTTACAGTCTGTAGTCAGGGCAGGCACATCCCCCTCCTGTGTGTTGGCCTGTTTCCACAGTGTATGTTGTCAGAGGTAAATCCCCAATCCATCTGAGATGCTGTTTGCCAAACAACAGATCGAGTTCCTGCTCACAGTGAATGAAAAGGCCCATCACCAACATGATGTTCTTAGATACTGGAGTGTGTTTCCATGCAATTGGCTATGGGAATGTTACCACAGCTGTTTCACATGCAATCAGCTAGGAGAGGGCTGCAATTTGTGCAGAGGCCATATGCTGATCATGAGCATCACTTCAAATACACATGCTGCTGCCTAAGCAAAGCAGGTGTAGGTCTCCACATCCAGCAGTGAGGGAGTGAAAGAGGCAAACAGAGGCAAAGACAAGTCAGGGTGGGGTGGGAAAGTAAAACTTAAGCATGTTTGTGTCACACACCTACCACCACAGGGTATCAAACCCCTGATGACTATGTAGTGCTATCACAGTTCTATGCAGTTATTGGATGCACCACATAGGTTACCTGTTGTGGAGCCCTAAGAACATATATGTGATGGCGAGTGACATTTGCAACAGGGATATGGTAGCTATATGGTAGGTGTAGTACACGTGCCTGTCTGCATGAACAGGTGCCAGCATCAGTACAGCCACGTTCTCACAGGGATGCACACACATTGACACACTTGGCAGGGCCAGGAATATACAACTCTTCACTAGTGAGATTGCCACAACACATTACTGTGCAGGTATTACATGCACCACACGGGTCATACGGAGGTTATATGGGCAAAGGGTATGGGGAGGTGTCTGACATCAGGCAGGATGCTTCAGTATGCCAATGGGAGTTGTAGTGAGTGTGGATGTGATCATACGCATCATACAAGACACACACAAACACACAGGGTGCCAGTACTGACATGCATGGATGCATTTCTGCACAGGTGTGTGGTGTTTGACTGTGCTAGATGGCTATACAAGGCTAGGTGATGGGTATATGTTGGCATCAGGCCACATGACAATGGTCTGCATTGTGGCTCAGGGCTGTAGTTTCTGCATTTGCCCACACAGGTGGGTATTGTATCCACCATCCAGTCACCTGGGTGACTATTGCATGTGGCCAATGCTGTGCATCGCTTGGCATGTATGTGTTCCTTAGTCCATGACATGGACGGTGTCTGGGATGTGCACACCTCTCACATGCATGTACAGTAACATGTGGAACTGTACCTGGGGTGTCTGGCCCATGTTGTGTACACAGATTATCATCAGATGTGCCAGTCCTGGCCACCTGTAGCGGGAACTAGTAATAGACAGCAGGTTTACCCTGCACCTACACTGATAGCATGCTAATGGCATTCCATGTTGTCAGTGGCATTTGTCCATACAGGGCATGTTTTCAGGCATGGTATGTCCTTTGTGGGTCACATTTGATGGCACCACAGGTGTTCAGTGGGGAACATGGGGAAGGTGCATTGTCTGCATGTACATGCCTATTGGACAGATGGACAGGGTGACATGCCCTCTGTAGCCCACTGCAATCACTCCATAGTTACTATCAGTGGCCAATATGCAGTGTACTACCCACATATTGGCTGTTGCCTTGGCGTGTGTGTGTGTGTGTGTGTGTGTGTGTGTGTGTGTGTGTGTGTGTGTGTGTGTGTGTGTGTGTGTGTGTGTGTGTATCTATGAGACATGGGTTGAGAGTGTGCTCTGTGTAATACTGGGGTTGTTAACTGTAATTGCCTGGCTTTGATGTCACATGTATGGGTATGGATTTGCATCCCAGCCTCTCGGCTATTTCACATCTGTTATCCCTGTATGGTGGGCAGTGTGATATATACTAGGGCCACATTATAAGTAATTTGCAAAACCTGCTCCACATTGGGTCCAGGTGTCACATACTCACACCCACCTCCACACAGGATACGAGTTACAAACACAGACACACACACATACACACCTGTCATGTCTGGGATTAGAACCCCTACCTAACTAGTTTATTACACTACAGCACTACACAGTTATAGTACGTGCCACGGAGATTACTGGAGTACTCCTTCCCCAAAGGTGTATATCACATTGGATGACAGCAGGATTGCCAAAGTAGGACATTCAAATTGCAGTGAGTGTGGCTAGGCTAAAATGCATTGCTCCCTACACAGACAATGACATACAAACACAAAATATCCACAATCGACATGTGTGGGTATAGAACCTCGAACAGAGGTCTATATCACACTACAGCATGGAGCTGTTATAGGATGCACCACGGAGAATACTGGAGAACTCCTTTCCCAAAGGTGTATTTCACATTGGATGACATCAGCTGGATTGCCAAAGGGGCATTCGAATTATTGTGAGTGTGGCTAGGCTAAAATGCATTGCTCCCTACACAGACAGTGCCGCATACACAAAACATCCACAACCGACATGTGTGGTTATAGAACCCCTAACAGAGGTCTATATCACACTACAGCATGGAGCTGTTATAGGATGCACCATGGGGATTACTGGAGAACTCCTTCCCCAAAGGTGTATTTCACATTAGATGACATCAGCAGGATTGCCAAAGTAGGGCATTTGAATTGTATGGAGTGTGACTACCCTAAAAAGCATTGCTTTCTACATAGACAGACACACACACAAACACACACTTGCCAAGTCTGGGATTAGAACTTAACTAATTTATCATACTACAGCAATACACAGTTATAGGACACACTACAGAAATTACTGGGCTACAACCTTCCCAGAGGTGTATTTCTAGGTGGATGACATCAGCAGCCTTGCCAAAGTAGAGCATTCAAATTGTAGGGAGTGTGACTACCCTAAAAAGCATTGCTCTCTACACAGATAGAGTCAGACAGACACAACACACACACACACACACACACACACACACACACACACACACACACACACACACACATGCGCACACACACTTGCCAAGTCTGGGATTAGAACTCCTACCTAACTAGTTTATCACACTACAGCAGTAGACAGTTATGGCATGCGCTATGGAGATTACTGGGCTATAACATTCCCAGAGGTGTATTTCTAGGTGGATGACATCAGCAGCCTTACCAAAGTAGAGCATTTCAATTGTAGGGAGTGTGACCACCCTAAAAAGCATTGCTCACTACACAGACAGAATCAGACAGACACACACGCACACACACACACACACACACACACACACACACACACACACACACACACTTGCCAAGTCTGGGATTAGAAGTCCTACCTAACTAATTTATCATACTACAGTAGTACACAGTTATAGGATGCGCTACGGAGATTACTGGGCTACAACCTTCCCAGAGGTGTATTTCTAGGTGGATGACATCAGCAGCCTTGCCAAAGTAGAGTATTCGAATTGTAGGTAGTGTGACTACCCTAAAGCATTGCTCTCTACAGAGATAGAGTCAGACAGACACACACACAAACACACACACACACACACACACACACACACACACACACACACACACACACACACACACACACACACACTTCCAAGTCTGAGATTAGACCTCCTACCTAACTAGTTTATCACACTACAGCAGTATGCAGTTGTGGCACATGCTATGGATATTATTGGGCTACAACCATCCCAGATGTGTATTTCTAGGTGGATGACATCAACAGCCTTACCAAAGTACAGCATTTCAACTGTAGGGAGTGTGACCACCCTAAAAAGCATTGCTCACTACACAGACAGAGTCACTCAGACACAAACACAGACACACACACAATTGCCAAGTCTGAGATTAGAACTCCTACCTAACTAGTTTATCACACTACAGCAGTACATAGTTATGGCATGCGCTATGGAGATTACTGGGCTACAACCTTCCCAGAGGTGTATTTCTAGGTGGATGACATCAGCAGCCTTACCAAAGTACAGCATTTCAATTGTAGGGAGTGTGACTACCCTAAAACGCATTGCTCTCTACACAGACATAGACAGACAGACACACACACACACACACACACACACACACACACACACACACACACACACACACACACACACAGTTGCCATGTCTGGGATTGGAACTCCTACCTAACTAGTTTATTACACTACAGCGGTCCACAGTTATGGGACAGGCCACAGAGATTACTGGGCTACAACTCTCCCAAAGGTGTATTTCACAGTGGATGATCTCAGCATGCTTGTCATAGTAAGGCTATGGGGAGGGCAGTGCGTGTGCATAGGCCATAACCCATTCATCTAGGGGTATTCATGCCACATGCAGGCCCAAACAGGGTCATATTTCACAGGTACGTGTATACAGCTAGTAGATGACTACTTCCTTGTATAGTCATGTTGCACAGCTAGCACATGCGCCACATAGTCTGTAATGCTGACAGATACCGGTGGCTAGTATCTGCAGTGAGTGACATCTGACCCACGTGTGGTTGTGGCCCTTTGGCTGTGTGCTGGGTGAGACAGACCTGGATGGCTCCTTGTCACAGTCACCCTCTTCCACACATCTATGTATGTCTACCTTTGGCTTATTATAGTGTGTTGTCCTTACATATATGCCTGTATTCCTATCCACTGTGTGGGCAAAGCATGAGTGGTGCATACTGAGGAGTGTCTGCACTAACATCTGCGACTGCCAGATATGTCTGGTCCACTGGTGTTTACAGACATGGCCTTCATGTGTTTAAGTGTGTGAGCATGCCCAGTATGACCTTTCAGTATGTTGTTGACTGACATTGCCTTCATTTCTCTGTCTGTGAGCATGCCCAGTATGCCTGTCTGTAGTGAATGTGCGGATTGAGTCCAGGTAGTCTGTACTGCAGTGCTGACCTTCGTGTTGTACACCTACAGGTAGCATGCTGTCTCTGCAGGGTATCTGTCGATCATTTGGCATTGAATGTTACTACATTTCTGCATAGGATGGGGGGCACACCTGACTATTTCTACATTTCTACACAGAATCGGGGGGCACACCTGACTGTTACTATATTTCTATGTAGGATGGGGGTGCACACCTGACTATTTCTACACTTCTGCACAGGATTGGGAAGCACACCTGACTGTTATTACATTACTACATAGGAAGGGAGGGGTGCACCTGACACTTTTGCTAGGACTGTAGTGGTATGTCGGATACTCCATTTCATTCTGTAGTCTTACCTATCATGCTGACTAGAGGCATACCAGTGTACTACAGATCTTAGCTTTTATTTACCTACATATTAGTTTCTGACTTCCTACCCTTTAGAACTGATATTCCACTGCCTGACCTGATGTAATCTGTCTGTGTAGGCCTGTGGGGAGGAGGTTACCCATAGGCCTCATTCAGAGGCCATAGCACAGCCTTTGTTTGTTTGTCTACACCTGTCCTGCTGGCTGTAACTGTTGTTCGGTATGTAAACCCCCCTGACTGGTATGTGTGAGTCACTTACCTTGTGGGTGTCCCAGTATTGAGGGTGGTGCTGCAGGGCCGCCTATGTCGGATGTACATAGTACACTCCCTACATATGGTTAAGCACAGGTAGTATAATATTTGGCATCATTTTTACTATATGTGAGAGTCGGATAGAGGTGTTATTCCCTGGGTCCCTCCTGTGTCAGTGTATCAGTGTATGTGCTATACATTGCCTCTTTGCCAAGGCCAGGGTATACTGGGCATGCCTCCTTCTGCCTACTGGGGCAGGCTCAGGTTTTTCCTCCTTCGAGTCACTCTGTGCCTGTGCAGGCCTTGGCAATGGTGTGGAGCTGTGTGGCCCTGTCCCATGCTGTTCCTGCTGCAGCTGTTTCAGCAGGAGCATATTGTGTAGGATGGCACATACAAGGACAATTTGGGTACATGTAGCTGGTGAGTACTGCAAGGCTCCACCGGATGTGTCCAGGCACCGGAACCATGACTTGAGCATCCCAAACACATGCTCTACTATAATTCTGGTCTGTGCATGTGCCTCATTATGGAGTTCTTGTTCAGGTGTGTGTGCATTTCTGATGGGTGTATCCAGCATCCCCCACTAGGTGACCGTCAGGGATGTCCCCATTGGTAAATCTCTGGTACAGCTGTGTCAGATGCCAGATGTGGGAATCTTGATAGCTTCCAGGGCAGCCAACACACACATTCATTATACAGTACACGACCTGGCAGTTGATGGAGGGGTAGCCCTTGCTGTTGATGTAGACCCTACCCCGCTCACCGGGTGGTGATTTTATGCATATGTGCATGCAGTCTACAGCACCCACTACCTTAGGTATACCTCTCAACATGGAAACATCAAAAATCTGGACAAGGCCCATGAAAAATAAGTACACATCTGTACACTGAGTAACATACAATTTGCATGCATAATTATATAACCTCGCACACTCCAATGGGATTGTGGGATACCAACTTTCAAATACAAACTGAAGAACAGACAACCAAAATATGGCACCAGAGTCCCCCTGCAGCCATTCCAATGTCCCATTACCTGCCTATTTTGCCCATTTACCATAAACACAAATATGTGCATACTGCTTTACTAATACAATGATTATTTGGAGTTTATTTTACATTCTACAGCCCAATTGACAAACATTAATAGACATCTGTTAAACAAAACAACACTGTCTCACAATGAAAATAGACTTGGCATTAAAACATCTCTGCTCTTGAAACTCACATTCATTGAAACAGCATTCAAACCCACACCACATTCAAAGAAAATGCATTTGGCCAGTGGTGGATAAAGATTACCTTTGGGCTGTTTTCAAATCATTGGCCCCTTGCACACAAAACAAGAAACATACATGTTTTCTTTGATACACCTTCCAGACTTTATTAAATTATATTCCTTGTATAATGCAGCAGACTTGTTAGACAGAGAGCGTTTTACATTTATTGTTTGAACATTTTTCCAGTAGGCTGTAGGCAATGAAACAAAATGCGTGAACCAATAATGACAAAACTACCCAGTTCAGAACATTTCCATCATAAACATCTATTTCCAGTGTGTCCATACCCACACTATAAATAGAATGAGAGTAGTGAAAGCCACAGGCATCTTACACAGCTTCTCGCACCTATTTTCAATTTCATTTTTTGGGGGGGGTACAAAAGGCCAAAAAACAGGGACACGTTTTAAACATTGCTTGTTTAATTCTGGAAAGTTGCTAGAATAAAATGTTGTATTACCAAAATCTATTTCACTGGCAAGTCTTGAACCCAGGACCCTGTACACTACACTACAGTCAGAGCAATATATCACTATGCCAATTCAGCAGCTTCACAAAAGATAGGAAGACTGAAACTTAAATGGCTATCATTTAGTGAATTCAGTTCTCACTTCTCACCATAGCTCTCAACCTCTTTGCACAAAAAACCTGGACAAAGCCAATAATGGGGGAATACAAATCTAGTTCTCACTTTTCACTATAGCTATCTCAACTCTTAGCACAAAAAACCTGGACAAAGCCAATAATGGGGGAATACAGCCCCAAGGAACAAATTTAAAATACTGATCTTATAAACTTAGAAAATTGCTAGAATAAAAGGTTTTGCGTTACCGTTTATTTTCTGAAGAATATGAAGTCTGAAATGCAAATGCCTGTCATTATTTAATGACTTAGCTATCGTTGTGCCATATGCCTGGCTAGAAAGTTCCTAATCCATTTAAGTTAATATTGCTTCTGTTACAGGAAGCAATAGCTTATGGAATACTAGCTCTGTGTGTATGTGTTTGTCTGAGCGTGCTCGCATGGTGTGTGTATGTGTGTGTGTGTGTGTGTGTGTGTGTGTGTGTGTGTGTGTGTGCGTGCATGTGTGTGAAAACAGCTGTACTTACTTTTCTTTGGGAAAGTTTGCTGTAACCATAAACCATAACATTTAGTAGACTCACAAGCAATATTTCAGTATCACTGGGGACTGACAATTAGACAGGATCCAAATAGCACAGCAGTGTGAAAATCTGGTTCACCTCTAGATTACATGTGCACAAACTTTTTTTGAAAAAGTGTTCACTGCATTTCAAAAGACCTCTGACCAGTCAAAAATACAAGTTAAAAAACAAATATATATATATATATATATATATATATATATATATAGTGAGAGAGAGAAAGAGAGAGCACCAAATGGAGAAATAAAAACTGTATTACCAATATTGTAGTTTAATACTTTAATAAAAGATTATTTTTTATGTAAAATGCAACCCATACTTGTACATCACAATTTATAATAACTTTTATGACATGTGTACCCCATAAACATAAGCTCCATGGCATAGTTTACAGTCGACAGTGCCAAAAGTTATTAATTTAAATTTGGTTTTGGCACAAAAGAGTTAAACAACCAACATTCACAAATATTGTAATTGTATGTCAGCTCCATGGTGAAAATGAACTATGCCCCAAATGTGGGAGATCGATTAGCAGTCCTACTGCTGCAGATCATCCTGATCACTTTTTTCAGGGTGAGAGGGGTGTATACCTGAAAATGTGTTTTATGCTTAAGATCCCTGGTGGAGACTGGAAAAGCAAAGGAGACATTTGTCAGGCTGGGGTGGGGGTTGCATAACTATGTCACCACAGATGTAACTTGCAGTGTAATCCAATGCTCATTGTTTACCCAACCCTGAGCACATCACTTGGCATGTGCAGGAAAACATTAAGACTAAAGCAAAGACACTAATCACTTGTATGGATTTCTGCTCTCCTCTCACTGCTTTTGATCCTCATGCCTAGGTGGATAAATGTAAAATAGGGATTTCATCCTTGGGGAATTAGCCAGGGGGAGGCTTGAAAGTCAGTGAGAAAGGAGCTAAAAACAGTGTTGTAATTCACTACTGCCTTATGCACAGTCTGTAGACAACTGTACTTTTACACACGTTAATACACTTTAATGCATCAAGAGCAACACTAACTTTCTTAATAGCTGCATATCCCACATCTACCTCAAAGCAAGCAGAGCCAAATTGCAAAAGTTAATTCACTTTTTTCATATTTAGCATACACCAGTTCTTCAAATACATAAGAAATTAAACATTCACAATAATTTGTTTTGTTAAATGCTTATCGTATCAGCAGATCTTCAAAGAGCAGTCACCATTAGCAATACATAGTCAATTCGTTTGTAATTGCCTCTCACAGCTGAGATCACAAATGAGTGAAAGATCTCAAATGTGAAGAGCATTCAGACCTAAGCGCATGCACACACACACACACACACACACACACACACACACACACACACACACACACACACACACACACACACACACACACACACACACAGCCAGATCGAGTCGAGCCCTCTAAATAAAAATAAATCCTTGCAGTCCACTATCCCAGCCTTCATACTTTCCACACCTTCTAAATAAATGCTTGCGAGCCCCAAGCCATATAAATCCTTGCCAAATATTTGTTCCGGCTGGCTCATTCCCGCATGCAAAGCATTTGAACAAACCAGAAACTTGAAAATACGTGTGCAGTGAGCTGAATTCCGACAGGCTGGTAGCCCTGCCAAGCTGACGTCATCACAAACATGATGACGTCAGCTAAAGCGCGAAAAATAAAAAAAAAAAAAACAAAGAAAAAATAAAGAAAAAAAATCGGAACTGAAGGGGTGCCACTCAGGAATCATGGCACCCCATTATTTGGAACCCAAAACTTGGTAAAAACCGAGTAATTCGGGACAGTTGTGAGGTATGACCTCAGGGTATTCTGCTGTTTGATGGAAGAGTTGCATATTGCTGGCCAATGCTTCACGGGTTTTGGGTAAATATATATGCCCACCATGTGCTGACATGGCATCCAGGAACTGGTGGAGTACCCTGGATGCTGATGCCTGTGAAATCCCCATCATATCCCTAGTTGGCCTTTGGATGGTACCTGTAGCTAGTATTCGTAGGCCTACACATACCTTGGTATCAACTGGGATGGGTTCCCCTCTGTTAGTTCTGTGTGTCAGGCATGGCAGGCACAGCTCAACAATTTGCTGTAGGAGGTCCCTGTCCACCCTATAGCACTCCACTATCTCCAGCTCATGTAGCACCTGGTAGGTTACCCTGGGTCTGTACACTCTTCTCCGTCTCCTCACTGTGGGTTGGTCGACAGCATTCACATCCTCACCACCCTCAGCCTCTTCCACAAGTTGTATGATAGCTATTGCAGCCCCTATCATTTTGCTGTTGTGAGTGTTAAAAGTTCCCCACTTGTTTACACTGGTAGTTTAGAGGGTGAGAAAAAACAGAGGGGAAGGTGTCTGCATAATTTATAGTAGTGTTCTGGGCTGGGCTGGTCTGCTGCCTGTGTAACTGGCTGATTCTGATGCATTTCACCTGCCAGCTATGCTAGTTCTCCTTGATTACCTTCCTACTGCTGTTTTCCCTTCCCATTGCCTTCCTGTTTAAGCCCGGGGGGGGGGGGGTGCATTGCACAGTGTGCACAAATGTGCACACTGCTGCTATTTCCTGGTTTAATTTTTTTTTTCTGCCTTTAAAACCCAGTGAGTGGTGCGCACACCCGCTTAGGCAATGTAATGAGTGCTAGACAGGTTTAGACACACCCCCTAGCTTAGCTGTTCTAAGCTAGGAGCAAACCCGAGCCACAGGGCTCCAATCCGCTTACAGTATGCCTGATACAGACCCCCATGATGTCACCTAACTCCTAGGCTTTCACAAAGCTATACCTACTCTTACACTGTTGGGACCTGACTAGCATGCTGGGGAAAACTGGGATTCACTATCATTCCCCTTATTGCACAGGATTGCCTGCTAATGCATAGTTACATGTCTCATACTGAGCCTCACCCCTTAGCAACCACTACTCACTGGTCATGTTGTTTTCTGCCTGCCATTGACTTGCATGGCAGAATACTGATTTTAGTTAGAATGCTTAATTTAGGTTTATTTTCTTATTTTCCCCCGATCCCATTTGTGCGCCGCTGCCCTACGCTTAAACAAATATATAAAAGTTGATTTTTTAATTTTGTTTTTACTGTTTGCAATGCCAATGGCCTTATACTTGGCCATTGGCATGCTTACTACATGATATGCAGCCTTTATTTGTAGCAGTCACAGCTCCGTTTTAAAGTCTGCAGAAATGTACTCGGTTACTAACCAAGTACATTTCTGCAGATTGCATTAGTCCTGCATGACCGGTTGCAAGCTTCCTGGATTGCAAAATCACCTCATTTGCATAGATTTTTCCTGCAAATGGGGTGATTTGCATACAGGGGCTTAGTCCATGCAGGATTAGTGCAGGAGCACTCATGCATGCCCCTGCAGGCTGTTCCTGGATCGCACGGCAGACATATTGCCTGCTAGAGCTCCTGCACTGATCTTGCATGCTGTGCAAGGTATAGAGAATCCGGGGGGATGTTATTGCAGCACAGAATTCTGAGGAATTTAGGAATGGACATGTTCAGGGATTGCCTTTATGATAAAAAATAAAAACCTTTCTGTTCTAAATAATATACTAAGAACCAGCAGGGCTCTTATTGTAGATGTAAGAATTTATGATCAGTTATACAGAGCTGTAAGTATATATGTATATCCACATCTCTTTGCAGGTGCAGTCCAAATGCCAACAGCAGCATTACAAATTATACTATTAATAGCTTAGTAAATATGAACTGCAAGACAGAAAAACATGAACTGTGGCTGTGGCACAGACAGAAAAATCATGCCCCCAATTGAAAAGCAATTAAAATATATATCCTGACCCTTCAAAATATAGCTATAATGTATACTGCACAAAAACGTTTAGTGTGCATTGTGACACGAGTTGCACCTGAAGTTTATATCATATTGACAGCTAATTGTAACAATAGTCAGTGCTAGTTCAGTGAACACTGGATCATCTACACAGCAATGCATGGCTTATTGTCTGCTACCAGCATGCTGCAGTTCTATAATAAGAAACTAACCACTTACACAGTATGTGTTTACTGTTTAGCAACAGGGGTATGCTGTTCTAGACAATATACCTCTGAGTGCCTTATTTCAGTTATAAAATGACCCCCAAACCTTACAAATAAATAAAGACAAATGCAAAGTATAAGGAAGTAAGCAACAGAAGAAATTAAAAATTACTGGGAAAAAAAAAAGAAAAAATGGTCCCTTGGATTAAATTGCTTCTGGCAGTATGAGTCAAATTGGGATTATCTCATATGCATAAAGTATAGGATTTGATTGTTAGGTTAGATAGTCTAGTACTAACCTATGAACTTAGACACCTGCATGCACACGCGCACACACACACACACACACACACACACACACACACACACACACACACACACGCATGCACACACACACAATTTTTTTGTTACTGCACAAAACAAACCATGATAGATATATATCCAATTCCCAAGATAGTAATCAAAACAAGAAATGTCTGAGCTAAAATTAGCTTCATCTTAATTAAAAACACACTTTATAAAAGCATAGTTATAATCCTAAATATCATATCCAATAACTATTTGTATATTGCATTACATAGTGTGACAAAAAGAGATACTGCCAGCACAGCTATCTGGAATTTTGTAAATAATTGTATGTCATTTGTGAATATCAACATGATTCGTATAAAATTCTTGCATTACAAATGTATTAGAACTGTATGTCATGTGTGGTCTCTACAGACGTGTCTTAATAAAAGGTATTTTGTAAAGTACTGAGGTTAAAGATGTATCCACAGTGTGCCCTGTTGTAAGAGAACAGAAATGTACATACACTATTGTAACTAAATGTATATATTTTAAAAGTGGAAACTGGAATACAGGAAGTTAACTTCAGAATAATAGCTGAAATTAAATTACTTTATGGCAGCTAGATATAGGATGTCTACACCAGGGAGCTCTCTGTATTATCTTTAAGGTGAAATAATTACTAGTCTTGAAGTGTGAAGTAATGTAATTGTTTTATGACTTCCAGTATCTGCAAAAGATCTGAGGTCTATGTATTTTCACAGGTAGATGCTAAATATCATCAGCTCCCAGCAGTAAGGCTTTCACCTGGGACAGAGTCAGATGACAAGAAATGATGCCATTCTGCCAGCTATCCCAGCAGTAATATTTGAGATATTAATGTCAGAACTCTCTGATAGAGACAGAGCATTCTGCATTCTGTCTTGGACCTGACAACAAGAACCATTTACCTCAACATCTGCCTTGCTCTGATATTACTAGGGAATAGTATAATTCTCTTGGATGTAGTCAGGAATATAGTGAAGCTTAGTTTAGATATTTTTCTTTATTTATCTGAGACTGGCTTGCAATGTTGCTTTAAATATTTCCTGTGATTTTGAACTCTGATGTCACTGTGAATATATACTGAGTATTTTATTGTTATTTTATTATTAAATATGTTTAAACCTTTCATTGTGGCTGTTCTGTCAGATATTTAAGTACTGAGAGGAATTGCATATTTATTTGGTGACACTGTGTGGGCCACTCCTAATAGCCTTGCTCTTGGTCAAACTATCATTTGTATTAATAGTAACATTACACAGTAAGATTGGACACCCTTTGTTAAGGGCCTTAAAGTGTGTGTGTGTGTGTGTGTGTGTGTGTGTGTGTGTGTGTGTGTGTGTGTGTGTGTGTGTGTGTGTGTGCGTGCTTGTGTGTATGTAAATCAAACTTCAAAGAGTCTGTGTGACAGCTACATTGGCAGGGGCACGAAGCGCTGGTTGGACAGAGAGTGTGCTGGAGGTCTTGGCTTGATCACTCAGCTGAGATCTTAACTCTACAGCTGTGCCAGTGGGGAGTCTTACTGAGCATCTGAAGAAAGAGGGAGGAAACCAGCCCCAGACTGACTGTCTCTGTGTGCTCTTAAGGGAAATTGCGCTTGATGCAGAGAGCTGCATCTGGAAATACTGTGTGTGTCATCCTCCCAGTGTATGTCCCCTGCTGGTGGCAGTGATGAGGACTGAGGCTCCCTGATTGCTCATTCAGTGGAGGGTCATCACAGCACCTATCCTATTTTATGATACTCTTCAGTTGCTTGAACACCAAAGAAAAAAAAAACAAAAAGCTTCCAAAGTGCTGCACCAATCTCTGGCACAGACATACAGTGTAATACTTTGGGCAGCACAATTTGTTATTCTGCAGATCTGCAGTAATCATGATTTCAAGGTATCTAACAGAGTTACTAGAAGCCTATTAAGAATACAGAGTACAGTCATCATCATCATTATCAACATCCCCCCTTTTCCCATTTTTTTCTACATGGAATCCAGGTGTTGTGTTAGCTGTCACCATCTCTCTCTATTTAAAGCCTTCTTCGACAATCATGCTTGACTATCTAAGGTCTTCTCTCACACAATGCATCCACCTATTTGCTGGATGCTCTCATTTCCTCTTTGCCTTCTTCCTGCCTATCCTATGTCTTCTTAACCAGATTGTCTTCTCCTTTTCTGCAGATGTGCCTGAACCACTGTATTCTGTTCTCTTTGACCTTTACTGCAATTGGATCTACTTTGGCTTCTGCTCTTATGTCTTCATTTCGTCATTTGTCCCACAGTGTGCATCCAACCACCTGTCTCACTCTCTTCATCTCCATCACCTCTGGCTTCCTCAATTGCTCTGCCTTTACTGCCCAGATTTTTGTACCGTACAGTACAACTGGTTGCACCAGTGTTTTGTATGCATTACTTTTCTTTGGCATTCTTCTGTCATACACTACCCCTGACACACTGTGCCAGTTGTCTGCATCCCCTCTATTTCTAGCTTTGACTTCCTCATTCAGACTTCCCTTCTCCTGAACGAGCCCTTCCAGACACTTGGCACTGTTAACCTGTTTCACTATTTTCCCTTCTATCACAATTATCAGCTTCTTCTGATTTCCTCCATTTGCTGACATTACCACCATCTTATCTGTGCTTAGTTTCATCCCATGTGCCTTCAGTTTTACATTCCATTCTCCAAGCCTTTGATGAATTTCTTGCTCAGAGTCTTTGTGTGCATGCAACAACTTTGTTGCTCTGCCCCATCTGACCTGTTTGTCAATGTAGTTCATCACCAGCATGAGCAGCAATAGGCTCAAAGATGAACCCTAATGCATACCCACTTCCATTGGCAACCCCTCTGTGACACTGAACATTGTTTGTTCTTTAGTCATTGGGCTCTTGTACATAGCCTGCACTAATTATACCAATGTTTCTGGGACATTGAATCACAACAGGACTGCCCAAATCAGCTCTCATGGGACCTTGTCATATGCTTTCGCCAAGTGTAGGAATGCACAGTTGAACTTTTCCTCATTTATAGCTTCTTCTCAAGTATCTGTCTCAAGGTAAACATTGGGTCAGTTGTATTGCATCCTGATCTGAATCTAAAATGTTCATCTCCCATCTTACTTTCCACGAATCTGCATATTCATTTATCAAGCACCCTATCCAGAACTTCATACAATGTGACAGGAGTTTGACATCTCTGTACTGCCCAGAGTTGTGTATGTCCCCGTTGTTCTTGAATACTGGCACTAGTATGCTTACTTTCCAATCATTTGGGATATGAGTACCATCAGGAGCCATTTTTTTCCCATCTCACCCAACATCTTTATCATATCTGTTGTGACCTCATCAGAGCCTGCTGCCTTTCCTGACTTCATTTTCCTTAGTGCTGTTCTTACTTCTTCTGTGGTGTTTCCTCCTCTTCTCTCATCATAGGCTGTGTCTCGAGAAGTACAGCTTCTGTGGAGTTTTCTTCATCCAGAACTTACTGGAAGTACTCCTTACATCTACCTTTGATGTCATGTGGACTGGTGAGCAGGTTGTTGCTTGGATCCCTTATGAATAGTGTCTGACTATCTTCTTTATCTTTCAGTCTTCACCTTGCAACCTGATACAGTTTCTTTGTGCTATCTACTGAGTCGTTTTTCAAAAGCTGGTAGAGTCCTCTGATGCCTTGTTCTTTGCTATTGCAACTCATTTCTTAAACTCTTTGTTAGTCAACCAGCATTCCTTCCTAGCCTGATCTGTCTTTTATATCTCCCACTGCTTCTTTCTTTTGATGACTTCCTGGACTTCTGCATTCCACCATCAGCTTTTCTTATGTACCTTAGTTACATACCTGGCTCAGCAGCATATCGGTTCTGTAGTTCTCACACATGATGCTTTCAGGTGCTGCCATTCTTCTTCAGCTCTGGATATTTCCTCTTCTTCTTGAGGAGCTAGAACCCTGAGTAATTCATTGAACTGTTGTGCTTTCTCTCCAGTCAACTTCCAGGTTTTCAGCCTGGTCTCTGTTGACCTTAGAGCCTTCTCTGACCATTGCTTGCAGCTGATTATGGCAACTAGTGGTTTATGCTGTGGGCTAACTGTTTCACTGTGGATGTCTTTACAGTCAGCGATGCTTTCCCAGTGCCCTTTCCTTACTAGGGGGAAATCTACCTGACTTGCATGTTGGCCACTCTTGTATGTCATCTTGTGACTGTCTTGATTTCTGAACCATGCTGGCTACTAATAAGCAGAAGTCTAGAATGACTTCTCCTTCTTTATTCCAGCTGCCCTACACATGTGGACATAGGCAGTCCTCATATTCTGTCCTGTCTGTCCCAATATGTACATTCAAGTCACCCAATATTAACATTAACAAATGTCAATAAATAAATAAATAACACCAATTCATGTCCTGATATTTCAAGTCACCTATTATCAACACCAGTTCATGCTGTCCTGCTTTATCTGGTAGGTCTATCATTGACATGAGTCTGTCATAATTCTGATGGCATCCCTCACTGCTTTCTGAAGCCTCTCCCCCGCCACAGTTCCCACACCATTTCTAGCCTATCCTACTCCTGAGTAGTAGAGTCTGGATCCCAAGGCAAGTGACTTGGCTGCAGTGCCCTTCTATCTTGTCTCCTGGATACACAGGATGTCCAGCCTCCTCCTTACTGTCATGTCATCATGTCATCCACTTCCAAGCTGCATCCTTTCAGTGAACCTACATGCAGGGTAGCAATTCTTAGTTGGGCTTTATGGCAGGCACATACTGACCAATAGGAACACATACACCCCTTCCCACTGTTGGCATGGCCCCTGGCATAGGTTGGAGTAGGCCTGGTCCTCAACCCACTTATCACCAGCAAATGCCAATGCCCAACTGGCGACATTGGTCAACATGACCAAATCACCTAAAGCCATATTTTACACTAGTGAGTGGCTAGTCTGTGATCCAGGTTTTCCTATATTGAGGATACTGTGCACTACAGTGGATGCCCAAAGTGGTTAGTCTATACAACTCTTCCCCCATAGGACACCATGTAGAGTCTATGTTGCTGCACACAACTCCATTCTTTGGTAAGCTTGAGATGGCAACACTCAGCATGTTTTTTAGAATTGGGAGGGACCCTACAGTGGCACAGAGAGAACATGTAAATTCCAAACAGGCACTGTCCAGAGGTCAAGATCAAACCTTGTATCTTGTACATGGGAGTCAAAGACCTTAACCATTATGCCAACAGTAGCGGCCTTAGGTCAGCTGGTGCCCTAGGCAAAAGGGCTCCACAGCGCCCCCTCACACCACCCAGGTGCCCCCAACCTGGTCTACCAACACCAAATAAATACTGGAAAAGCCCCTACTTTGGCCTATGCCTAAGGCCGGCCATGCCAACCGGTCTCTTTACAGAGTACAGTGAGGCCTCATTTTTGATTGATTTTTCTCCTTAGTTCACTGAGGCAACAAACGGGCTTTCACAGTACTAAGCAACATGTGTTGAATACTTAGCCCTGGCCCCTGACCATACCTCTCAACTGTCCAGATTTTACCTCATACAATTTGTGTTTTTCTGGCAAATCAGAAAGGATTGAATGCATTAAATAATGACTTACATTTGTGATTCAGACTTCATTTCCTTCTGAAAATGCATACTAATACACATCCTGTTATTATATCAACTTTCCCTCTTTTGGGGACTTTGACCCCATTAGTTTAGGCTTTGTCTAGATTTCTTTTGCTAAGAATGTTAGAGTTATGTCCCCTGACACAGCTTTCATGAGAGCCACAGACGTTATTTTTTTCAGTGACCACAAAGACACTAATAATATAAATTTGGAGGGTGTGGGTATCTCACCCCCACATTGGGGATGTAGGGGACCCTGTCCTCCCTGCTAAAACACTTACATTTCAGTGAACCTCATCAGCAGAGGATGTAATCTTTTGTGAGTCATTGTGGAATGATTTATTATAGCCTTGTTTTAACATCTATTAGACTATATATTAAATTATTGATTGGCTTTGCTGCATTAATGCCTATCAAAATGTGTAGCTGCTTTGTTAGCTTTCTGTCTCCAGATGTCATGGTGATCCCTTCAGTGGTTTTTCCATGTATGCACAAGCACGCAAGTGACACCAGAATGAATCATTTCCCACAAAGATGCTTTCAGTAGTTTGTCCAAGTATGCACAAGCACCAAAATGAAACACTTCCACCAACGACCTTTCAGTTGTTTGTCTACCTATGCACAGGTACTCATATAATACCAGAATGAAACATTTCCCCAACAATCTCTTCAGTAGCTTTGATCATTCAAATGACATCAAATGAATCATTTCCCCCAATGATCCATTCAGTAGTCTATCCAAATATGCTCAGCACTACATGACATCAAAATTAAATATTTTCCCCAACAATCCCTTCAGCAGTCTGTCCAAGTAAGCACAAGCAACAAAATGAAACATTTCCCCCAATAATCCCTTTCAGTTGTCTGTCCAGGTATGCACAAGCACCAAAATGAAACATTTCCTCCAATGACCCCTTCAGTAGCCTGTCCAAGAAAGGACAACCACCAAAAGGAAACATTTCCCCTAATGACCACTTCAGGAATCTGTCCAAGCAAGCACAAGCACCAAAATGGAACATTCACCCAATGACCCTACCAATAGTCTGTCCAGGTAAGCTCAAGCACCAAAATGAAACATTCCACTAACAACCCCTTCAGTAGTCTGTCCAAGTAAACACAAGCACCAAAATGGAACATTTGCCCCAATGACCTCTTTAATAGTCTGTCCAGGTATGCACAAGCATCGAAATGAAACATTTCCCCCAATGACCTCTTCAGTAGTCTGCCCAAGAAAGGACAACCAGCAAAATGAAACATTACCCCCAATGACTTCTTCAGGAATCTGTCCAAGTAAGCACAAGCACCAAAATGGAAAATTTCCACCAATGATCCCTTCAATAGTCTGTCCAGGTAAGCTCAAGCACCAAAATTAAACATTCCCCCCAACAACCCCTTCAGTAGTTTGTCCAAGTTTGCATAAGCACCAAAATGAAACATTTCCCATAACAACCCCTTTCAGTAGTCTGTCCAGGTATGCACAAGCATTAAAATGAAACATTTCCCACAATGACCCATTCAGTAGTCTGTCCAGGAAAGGACAAGCACCAAACTGAAACATTGCCCCCAATGACCGCTTCAGTAGTTTGTTCAAGTAAGCACAAGCATCAAAATGAAACATTTCCTCCAACAACCCCTACAGAAATCTGTCCATGCGTGCGTGCATGCAGAAGCACCAAAATGGACTAGTAAGTAACCCTACTTACTTCAGGGACTTGTTTTTTTCTGCCCTAGTCTCTCTCCCTACACACCAAATGCTCCCACAGTGAGTGATTTCAGTTGTGAAAAAAATACATCCCTCAGCTCACCATGAACACCAATGATACTGCCCAAGACACTGTCTTTCCTGCATGATGTCACCACCAACTCTACCTGTGCAGCCAGTCACAGGTCTCTTTGGGGTAGTGCCAAAGAAAGATAATGTAAGCAAGCATGGAAGCCATGTAGAAGAGTCTCAGACATTTGTTCAGGACATATACATTGCCATTTCACTGAAAAATGTATTTGAGCAAAAATATATATATTTTTTATTTTACATCAGTGAGTTGTGCCCTGTACATGAAAGGCCCCAGGGCAATTTCCCTGTTCACCCTACCCTAGCTAGACTATTGTCATCATCACCAACTTATCCATGTGGTACATGTGCCTGGGTGAATGTGAAGATATGGGCTGCATAATTCTTGCAGGAAACACTTGTAAAAACAAATTCATCCAGTTACATACTACTTTGCATCTGATGAAACTAGTTCCTGCTATTGTATGCCAATGTTTGATCATTCAGTGGTGTAAGTAGCTATGTAAGCATTCGGTACTATGCTTACCATTACTGGAAGACCTACTACATACTGGAATAGTTGCATGGTGATTTTCCATTCCTGAAGGTAGAAGGTATCAGGAAACAAAATGTAACCCCCATTCCATGAACTATAGCATGCAGGTAAAGACTGTATTGACTGCCTCTGATGAAAATGACTTGGCTATACATACTATCATCAGCTATAAGCTAATGGGATGTCCGTGGGGTAAAGATGAAAAAGGTTGCTTCAATCTCCATCTCATATAATATGGACCAAATCTACATTTTTTCCTCTCCATTATTGACCATGATCTGCAAAAATACATTTCATTAAAAATCACCAAACACCCCCATTACCCTCATTCTGCTTTAATCAGTGCTATCATATCACTCAGCATTTTTAGTCTGAATTTCTCTTCTTTAGGGCATTCATACATACCAGCTAATGTATATCAATTATTTCTTACCTTCATAACTGCTAGAATAAACAGACATATCTTATTAAAAAAACAATAACTTTAACATCATCTTTTAACCCATCCTACACATGTATTATCCAGTGACATAACTTTATTACAAATGTTCACAAGTCCCTAAAGAATGGTTTCTTCTTCTTCTTCTGGCAAACTCCCCCTATTATGATGTTTACTTTTTATAGGTGGTTCCATTCAACATCAACAGAAATGTTATGATTAAAAGACAAGACTCAGAGGTCAGCAAAGGAAAAAAATTCTTTATTCATAGATTATTATGGGAAACCCCAATTTAATCTGTATTTCCTTGAACCAAGCAGATAACTGTTTGAAATGGGACCCACTAGAGTGAATTCTAAAATATGGAGAATGAATGGCTGAAAGAATAAAGTTACATATATTAAGTCTGAGATGCCATTTCTCTAACTATTCCCTTTTCTCTGAGGTATGGTGATCTTGGAGTTGGTATACATGTTTAGGGATTAGGGTGCAGGGGGTTGACCCCTGCAAAAGAGGTTTTAAGGAGAAGAGCAGTTTTTGAAATTTGCTCTTTTACTGTGTTTTCAGACTTTTTTTTGACTTGTTGGCACTCGGCATTTTGAGTGACGACATTTCAATAGGGAGCCATCAAAGCATTCATATTCATAATGAAAATAACATTGTGTAAGCAAAACTGCTATCATCAGGCTATGGCTGCTTAACCAATAGAGAAAATAAAATATTTTCACAGTTTATGCTAACAAAATGTACTCTTTCATTCTAATCACAATCTTAACTATTAAATGTCTTCCCTGCACAGGTAAGAACATTATGAACAAAGAGTGCTATGTCAGGGAAAAGAAATGAAGCTTGATTCAGTTACATGCTGCAGACTCCATTTTAAACATAAGATGGATTCCACTCTGACTTAATTTTATACAATTTCCCATGCCATTCTTCCATCTGATATTTTGGAGCATCACTAACATTTAATTTCCATCTTAAATACTGGAATACTGGCAAGTAGCAATGCATTCAGATAGAGTTTGTCAATATACTAAACATCTTCCACATACTACCTTCTATAATTTTTACACGGATACTACTTTTCTCAAACTCCTAATAAAAATAATTTTATCATGATTGCATCTCATTTACTTGAGAAATTAAGATTTAGTCAAATATGTCTTTAACTCATAATCACTCTCATCAAAAATACCATTATATATTTTTCCAAAATCAGTTAACTATGTAGTTTCAATCTCTACGTATATTTTATTATTGATTATTGGCACATTTTCTTTCTTTGCTTACTTTGAACATTATGTAGCTTTTACGCTATTTTAAGTGAGGTATGTCTGGCAATTATAGATATGCAAAGAAGCCACATAAGAAATAAGGAAATAGAAATTACAGCAATCAGCGCAATACATTTCAAAATATTTCTTCACATCTGAAAAATGAATTTGTTAATCATGCCCACTAAAAGCTATTAGATTATTTTGTATGTGACAGTTCAACTACATTCTGGATAATTCAAATAACTTCATATGACATTCATTATCTGGTATGAAGGAACAGCATTCTGCCCAGAGGAGAGTGCATATGCCACCTTTTGAACCTCATACAAAATTTAGGGCCATCTAGTTCTGCAACAACACCATATGCATAGCTGTCATTCCTATGGTAATATGATCAATTGACTGAAAAGTTGTATTACTCAAATTTTAAATAGTCTAGACAATTGTTTAGTTTTCAAATTTATTAGAAAGCAGCATAAATTGGTAATATGCCTGCCCCAGATATGACATCATCACCTAAGTCTGCATGTGCAAGACCTTTGAGAGGTGTTGATCTTCACAACTAGATTTTTAGAAGACTAAATGCCTCTTACAGCCGAGTGATATCTCCGGGCATTTTTGCAGTTACACCCTACTGCTCCTCTAGGCGTCAAATATTCCCTGTTCATATTTGCATTAATAATTCCAAAACCATGTTACATACAAGGTATCGGAAAATTTTATCTTGAAGCATACATGATAGCAAACACAATTGTATTGATATATGACCTCTGTCAATGGGTATGTGTTAAAAATGTAAGGTGATAACTTCAATTTTTAAATGTTGAAGCCATGCCCACTAGGAGTTAAAGGTACACACTCAAAAGAGCTCTACTGGAGGGAATGAGTTAACTGTATATTCCCAAGCTTCTCTTTTGTCCTGTGATACATAGGAAGTAGGGGAGAGTATAATAGTTGCTGAGCAAAATATGCATCTTTTATCACAGAACCTGATGAAGTCAAATATCCCTTTCCAAAGAGTCCGGAAATCACTCACTTCCTCATATGTATATCTAGAGTCTGTGAAATAAAATTGTCTGTTTTTCCCTTTGGTTAATTAGAAATTTTCACTGATAGCTACTAGTGCTACATCTCATGCTGACCCATTTCCAGTTAACTACCCAGTTAATAAAATTTGATGAATAGTATACACTGAAAATACTGCCATGAAGGCACCATCTTCTGTTCACATACAGGATCCATCCACAAACAGAAGCAGATCTGCATTTTGTAAAGGACCATCTTGTGGATCTGATAGAATTGTTGCAGTTATTATGCTGGCACCTGTATATGACCTCATGCTCAGTGCTACTTATTTTAATGTTGAGTTATTGTTGAGCTGCAGTGCAGTTTGTGGTCTGTGTGTTTTTTTTTTTTTTTGGTTTACCAGTAATTAGCAATTGTAACAAGATACAATATAACTAGTGTGGGGAGAAAGAGAATACAGCAAGACAGTGTGTGACAGAATGCAGGTTGTGCAAAAACAAAATGACACTTTTAAATGGACTATAAGACCAAACGGTAAATAATGAAAAAGAAGGGGAAAGGAAAGATACGTGAGGTAGGACATGAGGCTGAGGGAGAGTGTGAAATATGTGAAGAAGCAACTGTAGAAGAAGAAAAGTTTGGAGGAGGAAACGAAAGAAAGAAATAAAAAAGAAAGAAAGAGTTTTAATGTAATAAGAGAGGTAAGAAAATGGGATTGATACTAAATTTTATTTAACATTGGTTTACCAGGAAAGTCTGACTGGGACAGAACCCATTTTCAGCAGAGGTCTGTCGACAAATGCTCCAGACGCATGTCTTTGGAGTGTGGGAGGAAACTCACTCGAATGCAGGGAAGATATGCAGACTCCTCACAGAAGGCACCCCAGCTGAGAATCGAACCAGAGATCCTCTTGCTGTGAGGCAACAATGCTAACTGCTGCAATGCTAAAAATATTGTTGAAGTTCTAGTCAGTGAAAAATCTAATTTTGAGGGTCAAATATTATTTGTACATAAAATCAGAAAAATATTATATAGGGGAAAGAGTAAAAATAAATATAAAAAAAATTCCTTTAAACTTAAAAAGCAGGAAAAGCAACACTTTTAGAGTACTTTCAGTAAATGTGAACATTACTATTACCACTGTAAGAAGGATAGGAATTTTGGAATGGTGTGCTAAATGTGATGTGAATGCTAAACTGTTAGAAGATGCAAGATTCCTGACAAGTAATGAAAGACTGTAAACAGAAAAACTGTGGGTTGGAAGTATAAAATGAAACCTATGGGTGAAATTTGTTCTGGAGTGGCTGTGTTGTGTAAAGAAACAGAGGAAAATACTAGAATTAACATTGGAAGGATGACCAAATCACCTAGAGCCATATTTTCCACAGTTGATTGGTTAGCCCTGCCATTGCGCATAGTCTGTGATCCATGTTCTCCTGTCTTGAGGATACTGTGCACTACAGTAGATTCCCAAAGTGGCTGATCTATACAACTCTTCCCCCTATATGGCACCATGTAGAATCTGTGCTGCTCCCCAGAGCTCCATTCATCGGTAAGTTTGAGATGGAAACACTCAGCATGTGTTTCAGAGGTGGAAGGAACCCCACAGAGATACAGGAAGAATATGCAAACTCCAAATAGGCATTGGTCATTGGCCAGGATCAAACCTTGTACTTTCTGTATGGGAGGCAAAGACCTTAACCATTATGCCATAAGAACAGAGCATCGGATGCACTGTACCATCTACTGGAAACTCAGTAGGTGGCACAAAGAAACTATACTAGGTTGCAAGGCAAAGACAGAGAGATAAAGAAGATAGACACCCATAAGGAATGCCAGCAAAAACCTGCTCACCAGTCCACAGGACCACAGTCAGTCTGGTGCTCATTTCTCCCTCTTTCTCCATATCCTCAATAAGACTCCCCACTGGCACAGCTATAGAGCCGAGTCCTAATGTCACAAAAGGAAATACTGCCAGCCCAGCTCGATGGAATTTTATAAATAATTATATGGCATTTGTGAATATTAATGTGATTTATATATAAGTGTGACAGAAGGAGAGACTGCTAGCCCAGCTATCTGGAATTTTGTAAATAATTATATGTCAGTTGTGAATATCAACATGATTCATATGCCTGTGTTACAAATGCATTAGATCTGTATGTTATGTGTATATCACACTGCTGGTACAAAAAGTGTGTGTAAAGCGCTGAGCTAAAACATGTATCCACAGTGTACTCTACTGGAAAAGAACAGAAATGTGTATACACTATTGTAATTGTGTAAATGTATATAAACAGTGGAAACTGGAGCAAAGTAGGTTAACTTGCAAAACTTCATAAAAATGGTTGAAATTAAATTGTTTTATAACTCCATCATAAAAGTTAGTTTCAGTGCAGCAAGGAGACAGTATGTCTAAAACTAGGGAGCCTTCTGCATTGTATTGTAAATGTTTTATTGTTTTATGTATTCCAGCAGTTGCAAACATCTGAAGGCTATATATTTTCACAGGGAGATGCTAAATGCTAGCAGTTTCTAGCAATGGTTGTTGAACCTGGGTACTGAAGTCAGGTGGCAAAAAAGTGATGTCATGCTGCAAGTATTTCAGCAGTAATATCTGATATTAATTTAAGAACTCTCTGAGAAAGTGACTGTGAATTTTGTATTTGGCTTTGACCTGGCAGCATCAGCTGGAAACATCTACTCACCACATCTGTCTTGCCTTGGTGTAAGTAAGTTAACTTGGGTACAGTAAATTCTTTTAGATTCAGTAAAGAATATAGTAAAGATTAGTTTAGATGTTTTCTGTATTTATTTGAGAGTGTCCTGCAATGTTGTTTCTAATATTTCCTGTAATTTTTAACTCTGATGTCATTGTGAAGACATATTTAGTATTGTCTTGTTCTTTTATTATTTATTATTCTTCTTTCAGCTTTTCCCAGTTAGGGGTCACCACAATGGAACAACGGTACACAAAATGATTGGCAGTGGATTTTTATGGTGTTGAGTTGCCAGCCTGGTGCCCAACCTTCCACAGAAGGCACACACACACACACACACACACACACACACACACACACACACACACACACACACACACACACACACACACACCTAGGGCCAATTTAGAGTGTCCAATCCACCTACAGCATGTCTTTGGGATGTGGAAGGAAACTGCAACATCTGAAGGAAACCTACACGACTACAGGGAGGATATGCAGACTCCACAAGAATCGAACCCGAGAACCTCTTGCTGTGAGGCATCTTTTATTATTTATTACTAAATATATTTAAATCAATCTTTGTGGCTGTTATTTGTGAAACATATTTAAGCTCTGAGAGTACTTGCATATTTATCTGGTTAGACTGTGCAGGCCACTCCTAATAGCCTTGTTCTTAGTCAAACTACCATTTGGATACTAATAACATTACACAGTAAGATTGGACACTCTTTGTTAAGGGCCTTAAAGTAGCTGATAAGGGGTTCTGGTGGCAGCGATAACTACCTTATATTCTGAGCAGAAGGGGGCATATTTAGTAAACCTGTGCTAGCCTTTCCCAGGTGTGTGTGTGTGTGTGTGTGTGTGTGTGTGTGTGTGTGTGTGTGTGTGTGTGTGTGTGGGTAAAACAAATCTCCAAGAGTGCATGTGTCAGCTACTTGGTCAGGGACATGAAGCACTGGTTGGACAGAGAGTGTGTTGGAGGACTTGGCTTGAAACCCTGGTTAAGGACTCAGCTCCATAGCTCTGCCAGTGTGGAGTCTTATTGGGGATCTGTAGAAAGATGGAGAAACCAACCCCAGACTGACTTAAGGAAATTGCACTTTACGTGTGTGTACTTGTCATCCTCCTAGTGTGTATGTTCTGCACTGTTGCCAGTGGTGTGGTCTGAGGCTCCTTAATTATTGGGCCAGTGTTGGGGCATCACACCTACCAATAAAGAAGGAAAAATAGCACTAAGGATAATAAAGTCAGAGAAAGCTGCAGAATCAGTTGTGGTCACAGCAGATATGATAAACATTCCGGGTGAGACAGTGAGAAATGGCTCCTGAGGGTACTCTTAGCAGTGTGGAGAGAGAGGTGTATCCCAGATTACTGGAGAATAAGCATTATCATTTCAGTGTACAAGAGCAAAGGGGACATCTACAACTGTGGGCAGAACTGAGCTATCAAACACCTGTCACATTGTACGAAAGTTCTGGAGAGAGCAATTGATAAATGGATATGTAGAGTAGTAGAAAGTAAGATGGGAGATGAGCAGTTCGGATTCAGATCAGGAAGCAGCATGATTGACCCAATATTTGCAGTGAGACTGATAAGAAGCTAGAGATGATGAAAGAGTCCATTCCTAAACTTGGATAAAACATATAACAAGGTCTCAAGAAAGCTGATTTGAGCAGTACTGCGGTGGTGTGAAGTCCCAGAAACACTGGCAGAATTAGTACAGGCTACCTACAAGGACCAATGACTCAAGTACGAACAGTGTTTGGTCTTACAAAGGGGTTCTTAATAAGAGTGGGTGTGCACCAAGGTTCAGCTCTGAGCCAACTGCTGCGCATACTGGCAATGGACTACATTAGCAAACAGGTAAAAGGAGACAGATTAACAAAGTTGCTGTATGCAGATGATGTAGCATTACAGGCATACTATGTGCAAGAACTTCTTCAAAGGATAGGGGAATGGATGAAGCTACGTACAGATAAGACAGTGGCGATGGCAGCAAATTGGGGAAATCAGAAGAAGCTGAGAGCTAATATAGAAGGGAAGATAGTGGAACAAGTTAATAGCTTTAAGTATCTGGGAGGGTGGTTGAGGCAAAGAGAAGTGTCAGGTGACATAGGGTCTGAAGGTTCAGAAGCGGTAGGAGAGAAGGATGAGATAGCAGATCCAGAACTGAATCGAGCACCCAGGGTGGATGCTTCAAATGAGACTGCAGGAGGGGGAAACCACACGTGCCTAGGCGAAAAGGGGGCAATGAGGATCAGTTGACTCTTGAAGTGTTTGGCTTTCTCAAGTACTCTGGGAATTAGAGGTAATGAAGGAAAGGCATACAGGAGACCCGGAAGCCAATCGTGGGTGTGTGCGTCCCTGGGGGATTCCTGCTCTGGAGGGATCAATGCAAAGACGTTGCTGCATTTGTGATTGAGAGGAGATGCAAACAGATTGCAGCTCAGATAACCCCACTGATGAAAGATCTATTGAGCCACCACTGGGTTTAGGGAACCACTCGTGAGGAGTCAGTATAGCCCTGCTCAATTTGTCTGCCAACACTTTGGATGCTCCGTGAATGTGCTTTGCAATGAGAAAGTACCCTGTGGCCATTGCCCACTCCCAGACCCTCATGACCTTGTGACACAGAAGATAAGAACGTGTGCCCCCTTGCTTGTTTATATACCACACTACAGCCCTGTTGTCTGATAGAACCACAATCATTCCCGAGGAAGGCAGTCTTGAAAGGTTTGCAACAACAAAAGGACTGCTCTCATCTCCAGAATGTTGATGTGCAGTTTGGTCTCTGAGGGCTATCAAGTCCCTTGAATCATCTGTCCCTGGAAATGCCCCCACCCCAGGAGGGAAGTGTCTGAGTTGACTGTCGCCACAGGAGTTGGAGGAATGAAAAGCCTGCCTGCTAGAAGATCCGGTGAACAAATCCACCATGAAAGATGCTTGTGACACACCGGGTTGAGCGGAATGGGAAAGTATAGGAGATGCAGCAACGAGTCCACTGAAGAACCCTCATATGGTACCGAGCCATCAGTACCAAATAAATGGCAGCTGCCATTGATCCCAGACCCCTGAGAATTAGTGAGGCTGGAGGACAGGTTAGCTCCAGCAAGGCCCGAACTTGGTCGTGAATAAGCAACACCGTTGAAGAGGTAAAGCTGCGACCTGAGAGGTGGCATCCAACAGAGTGCCTATGAACTCCAGCTTTTGGGTTGGAATCAAAGAGGATTTTGCCATCTTCACTGTAATGCCCAGTAGATGGAACAGGGAAAGTATGGTGTGAATATTGTCCAGTAGTTGATGCCTTCTAGGGGCCATCAGGAGTCAATCATCCAAATAGGGAAAAACTTGGATTCCCTGCAGCCGGAGATCAGCTGTTACCACCGCCATGCATTTGGTGAACACCCGGGGAGCTGAGGTGAAACCAAAGGGCAGGGCCCGGAACTGAAAATGATCGACTCCCAAGTGAAAGCGGAGAAACCTCCTAGACCATCAATCCATTTTTATATGTTAGTATGCATCCTAGAGGTCCACTGATCACATCCAGTTGTTGCTGTGCAAAAGAGGAACAATCGACTGCACAGTGACCATCCAAAACTTCAACTTCTCCATGAACTGGCTCAAGTAACTGAGATCCAAAATAGGACGTAGTTCCCATTTTCTTTAGACCTAAGAAGAAGTGGGAATAAGTTCCAGATCCTCTCTGTCCTGCAGGGACCTGTTGGATGGCTCTTTTCTGAAGAAGATTTACAACCTCCTGTCAGGCTGCCTCTTTCTGATTGGGTGGCACATCTGGAAGAGGACTGACTTTTGGGGGAATTTCCAAAAAGTGAATGCAATAACTCCTGGATATAATTGCTAGCACCCACTGATCATTTGTAACACTATATTTTTTCACATATTTCTGGGTGTTAAAAACATATATAATCTATTATGTATTTATTATGTGTGGGGTGTTGCATGTAGTTCTATTTATGAAGGGTTAATTCTGCAATTTTTAGTCAATTGCTTGATGGCATTTGAAATTGAATAATGTTGCAATAATTAGCCTTTCAGTTGTTTAAATTTGCATATATAAGATGCTTGACATGAAGTAAAAATTATCCCCTTGAAGGCTTTTGAGCTGAGGTACCAGGAAGCACCATTAAACACTTTGGATACTATTTGTGAGACTGCTACATTTAATTTTTCAGCCTAGTGGTTCCAGCCTTTGTGTTTTTTTAGCATTTGTAACACTTGCCCAGGCTAGTGGGTGCAACGATAACCGACCTCTGACTGCCTCCACAGATGGACAGTTGGGCAACACCTCAGGGACGCTGCAAAGGTTTCTCAGAGAAGGGTTCCCTGGAACCTTGGTTCTGTGGGCCTCCTCTGCCCCTGGGGTAACGTCTACCATTGAAACCTCTTCCCTGTCCCCTGGAACAGGAATCATCCTGAACATCTTGAAAGGGAGACTGTGCCTTCCTAAACAACATTTTCTTACCCCCCTTCTGGGTCTTGGAAATGGACCTCTGAGGGGCAGAAAACCTGATCCCAATGGCTGACAAGGTCTTCCCTTCCTCTTCACTGTAGGTCAAAGTCTCTTTCACAGTGGGACCAAAGAGTGTGGAACCATCAAAAGGGGCATTAACAAAGGATGTCTTGAAGGCCTCTGCAAACCCACTCAAACGGAGCCAGTCATGATGCCTAATTGCGATACCTGAGCACGCTGCCCATGGGGATCCTCCCACAGCATTGGATATTAGCCTCACGGATGAATCTGCAACTGAATGAAGGGTTGACAGCTTTGGAGAAACTACCTTGAATTCCTCCTCAGACATGGACCCAGAGAGGGAAGTAGATAGTTCCTTTACCAAATCCCTCTGGAGACAGGTTAGATGTGCAAGATAATTTAATGCTCGCTGGTTAAAAGCAGCCAAGGCAAACACCCACTTTCCAAATCTGTCCATAGCACTCGATTCACAAATGGGTGGATGGACAGAAGAAGTCTGCTCTACCAGTTCATTTTTGGTGGCATCGGCCACCACAACAGCATCAACAGGGACTGCTTTGGACCAAAAGGTTCTATCTGATGGAGGGCTCAGAAACTTGTCCACTTTCTTAGGCATGGGCTCCATGGTATCTGGCTCCTTACAAGCCCTGCTGGCCACAAGATCAATGAGAGGATCAGCAGGGGTGACACCCAAGAGGTAGATGGGCCCATACCGAAAGCCTCCAGAAATACGGCTTCCTCCGAGGACAAGGTTTGGGTAGATCAACTGCCTTTGGCCTTAAGGATCTTGAGAATGTCGCCAAATGAGACATCCTTTGGCAGTGATCTAGAGGACCCGTCCCCCACATCAGCATCTGTATCCTCGATAAGAGACTCCACTGGGGAGTCTAGATGTCTCCTCTTACATGTCCTCTTCCTGGGAACTTCCTCTGCGGGGGGACATACCCCTGGAGGCTAAGCCAGACGGGCTGACAGGAAGCAGGATGACACAAGCCACTGAGATACTGGGGCTGGGTAGGATGACTGTGCATGGGAGAGGCAGCTCTGATAGCAGAGAACAATCTTTTGGCAGCCCGGAAAATGGAAGAATTAGAAGAGGTTCCATCCCCCTCTCCCGCTGATACAACTCTAGCAGAAGAGAAGGTGGACTCCCATGCCCACCACTCCACCTGATGGCACTGGGCTGGAGCTATCGAAGGCCAAGGCACCCAGAGGAAGAGACCGGTCCGAAAAGCCCAGGCCCGAATCCAATCCCATAGACACAAGCTCGACAGGCCCGACTGGCCGGATGGTCTGTTCCAGGGGAACAGAAACAGTACCAACCACCAATTCCATCAGGGAAGGACCCAAACTGGGCCCCAGAGCACCCCTAGCCTCTGCTCCACTCAACAGTCCCTGAGAATCCAAGGCACTGGTCAGATGAGGAGTGATCGAAGGGGGAGTGGGAGATTGGATTCCTGGACTGTGTGCCAGGGAACCCAGAAGCCCCAACTCCATCTGAGCTTTCAGAAAGGCCCACATCATCCTGTCCATATCCATATGGAGGGCACTCCTGGAAGATTGAGAGGGTATGGAGGACCTACTGGGAGAGTCACGCCTGGAGCCCAAATCTCGTCTTTTCTGTTCCCTAGAATGAGACCTACCTGGAGAAGACAGAACCTGCTTTGAAGACAATGGATCCAAAGGGAGATCCTCTACTATAATCGGCTCTGGCATGATTCTCGTTTCCACCTGAATTGGAACCGAACCCAGCAAAGGATCCAAAATAACACTTCTCGAATCTCTCAGATCTGAAAGGGTTGGATCCATAGGTATGGTGCCCACCCTCGGATCTGAAGGAAAAAGCTTGGATCTGGGAGAGGAAACTGAAGGTACCAGATCTGAGAGCTTCGGGTCCAAACCCTTGGATCCAGGAGTGGACGCCCTGGATGATCTGTGACCCGAAGATCTCTGATCCAAAAGTGCCCTGGCTGGAGCCAAATCCGAAGACCTAGGATCTGACAGCCTGGGACATTTGGCTCGGGCCTCCACCACGTAAAGCTTCTTTCAAGCCCCAGAAGAGCCCGCCTTGGCCTCTTTTGACCAAGCCTTTAATAAGGAACTTGTTGTGATGGTCGACCAAAGCCCTCGGGTTGAAAGCGGCACAAATGCCACATTCCACCTCAAGGTGGTCGCCACCGAGACAGTAGAGGCACTCCTCGTGTGAGTCAGAAATAGGCAATTTCAGCCCACAAGAGGAGAACCTTTTAAAGCCCAAAGGTTTATCTGACATAACTGAACCAGGAAACAACCTCACCAAAGTCAAAAAACAAGCCAAAGTTCCAAGACCCGATAAGACCGTCTGAAACACTCAAGCACAAAGAACAACTTAAATCTAACTAACCACTACTTACACACCATGGTAACTAGGCCAAGACACAAAACCCCAAGAAAGGGACAAGAAGAAAAAGGTAAGAATCGACCAGGAGGGGATATCTAAGAAGGGATAACTATCTACTAACTCTACAACTCAGAAAAATAGATAAAATTTAAGAAACCTTACAAAATAGACACTTACACTAAGAGGAGCTGAGCAATCTGCATCTGACTGACTGAGTGGCAAATGAGAGAATGCCAAAGAAGCTGAAAAGTAAGGTGTGCAAAACAGTGGCACAACCAGCACTACTGTATGGTACAAAAACCTGGGCAGTAAAAGCAGAGCATATGAGAAAGGTAAAGGTGATAGAAATAAAGTGCCTAAGAAGGGTGGTAGGATACACACTGTAGTACAAAGAAATGAGGACATAAAAGTGGAAGCCAAATTAGCTTCAGTTGCAGAAATGATCAGACAGAACAGATTACTGTGGGTTGGGCACATGTGCAGAAAAACAGAAGACAATCTGGTGAAGAAGATTTGGAGCAGACAGGAAGAAGGTAAGAGGAAACGAGGGCATCCAGCAAAGAGGTTGATGGATTGAGTGAGACAAGATCTGCGACAATCAGGCATGAGTGTCAAAGAAGACAGGAGTGTGACATTGAATTGAGACAGATGGCAACAGTTAACACATCACCCCAGCCTCATGTAGAAAATGGGAAAAAGGGAGTGATGATGATTCACATTGGAAGGATGGGAAGGTTAACTTGTGAGGTGGAGAGAACATGTTTATGGAATTATAGCATTCTATGAAAATATATGTAGTAAGAAAGGACAGAACCTGTTTCATCAAATATTAGACTACTTGGTGGTTAACATGAAAATTATGATCACAGGGGACTTAAGGCCACGGTGGTGCAGCGGTTAGCATTGCCACCTCACAGCAAGAGGTTCTCCAATTCAATCCTCGGCTGGGGTGCCTTTTGTGCGGGCTCTGCATGTCCTCCCTGTGGTCACATAGGTTTCCTCCGGGTGCTCTGGTTTCCTCCCAAAGACATGCCGTAAGTGGATTGGACACTCGAAATTGATCCTAGGTGTGAGTGCGTGCATGCATGTGTCTTTGCACCGTGCTGGCAACTCGACACTATAAAACTCCACTGCCAATCATGAGCAGACAAGGCGATCCGCTGTGACGACCCCTAACCAGGAAAAAGCTGAAAGAAGAAGGGGACTTAAGGGAAACATGTAAAGAAACAGCAGGATGTAAAAAAATAGAGGAAGTAATAAAATGTCGTAAGTTAGTTGTGTGGAATAAATGTCAACACACTTATAGAAGGGAAACACTTGGAACTGAGATTGATTATTTTATAATATCAGAAGGCTTGGTGTAGCAGATGGTACTGCAGTTGTGATGGGTTTCTCAGATCATTTAGCAACATGGATGGAGGTGATGAAAGAAAGGAGTATATTAAAATAGGAAAGCAAACAAAAAGAAAAAAAATGAGATAGTATGGGGTGAAACTGGAGAGTGAAACGTATTGCATTTACGGAAGGATCATATAACCATGAAGTGGCAGGATGAGGTAAGAATGGAGGAAAAAGTAAGATGTGGGAGAATTTAGAGAAATATATTAAAGAATGTAAAGAATAATGCAAGTGAGTATTAAAATAAAGAAAAAGAATTATATAAAATAAATCAAGAAAAAGTAAAGTATTAATGTTTAGGCAGAGACATTTACAGGGGAAATAGGAGGAGGTGTCTGTATATTTTGACAAAATAGTAAAGGAGGATATTAGTATGATGAGAGATATTAAAATGTAGAAGGAGAGGTAAAAAGAACATGAGCAAATTTTGATTATTGTAATATAGCATGTGGAAAAATATAGAATAGAAAATAAACAAATTTCCAGAACAAGTTAAGGAAGAATTTAAAAAAAAAATACTATTTGTGAATTGGATGAAGTACTTAAGAAAGTAAATGTTGATTTAGGGTCAGGCACTGATGTTATAGGGTATGGAATATAAAAGAAATTAATGAACTGGCAAACGGTATTTTGTAAATATGCTGAATGAATGGCTGAAGGAAGGTTTTGCTTAGTTAGTTAGTGGGAATTAAAATTTATATGGAATAGAGAGTGAGAAGAATGAAATAAAACACTGGAGACCCATCATGCTAAATAACACTGATTATAATTTTTTTATGGGAATAATACAGCGGTGAATGGAAGGATACGGAATATTATGGAAGAAAGCATGTATGGTATAAAAGGGAATGGATGTTAAGAATTGTTACTGGTTGTGAGAGAAATTGTGGACAATGTTATAAATAAAAGGTAGTATGTGAAACTTTTGGTAGGTCATATTAACAAGGCAATTGATACCAAAGGACATTTATGCTTTGTGGAAATGTCACGGAGAAGTTTGGCATAAGTAATAGAATTAGGAGAGAGTGTATGTCAACATATCAGAATAGGATGGCAGTGTTAGTGAATAGGTGATTTAGTATTTATTTGTATTTCTTTTCTAGGGCAGAGCACTGACCTCTATGGACTTTTTTCAGACTCTGACTAGGAGCAGTGTTTGGTTACGTGACTTGCTCAAAATCACACAGTTAGGCAATGGAAGCAGAGGGAATCAAATGTTGCACCACAGGAACCAGCTTGCCAACAGCTCCTTAATCATCTAAGCCAACTGCCAAGTAAAGAAACATGCATGAAGTATGATAGGAGGTAAGGATGCTCCATTACCGGAACATTGTTTGCATTGGTAATGAATACAATATGAAGTAGGTTATAAAATGAAAGATGTTAGATATGTGACACAAGTAGAGGTGGTGATACCAGTAGTTTTGGCATATATGGAGGATATACTTGTATTAGTTAAGAACAAAATATGGATGAGGGAAGTTTTTTTTTTGTCTGAATGGATGTTTAAGGAAAATGGGAGTGACCTGAATAAAAACAAAAGTAAGGTTTGGGTGATGTGCTGAAAATTGGTTGGGGGTGTATTTTTCAATAAATGAAGTATCTCTGCTAGGAGTAAAATTTGGTAAAATTGTGCAGTTTTGATGCAATTGGAAGGGTTGAGAAAAGAAATTAAAATATGTCTTCTGTGAAAGAAATACAGAGTACCACTCAGGAAAAATGTTTATCTGGTAAATGTGGTATTAATGGGAGAAATACTATATATGGCAAATTATTTATGAATCCAGTAAAATATGGAAATGAAATTGTGCAGTTTCTTATATGGTTCAGATTAAACCCATTGAAAAGAGATGTATGGCATATGGGGGAAGATGAAGGGGGATTGGGGTTACTAAATCTAGTTATGCATTCTGTTTCTTTAAACTCGTATTGAGTATTAAAGTGAGTAAAGGAAAAGAATGAGAATGTTAAATAGTGAGAATGTTCAAACATAAATCCCAAAAATTCTGGGAAATGATGAGAATAAGAAAAAAAAGAAAAAGAATACTTGAATAAAGAAATTAAAATTAATCAAGAAAAAAAATACTAACATGGAAAATAAAAAACGATGCTAGAGAATGATAGAAGGGTTCTATTATGAAACCCCGACTTCCTGAAAGTTGACATTTTAGAAGAACTAAAAATATGCCTGAAAACCAAGAGGGTAAACAACTTATTTTCTCATGTTTTTTGGAGGGAGGCAAACTTCCCTGCACCCCTGAACTTGTATATACCAACTCCACAGTTACACCAATTCAAATAAGGGTGAAATCTCATTAAAAAGTGAATCATTGCTTTTGCACAATTAGAAATCAACATGGCAATGATTTCCTATGATGGAAAGTTTTTGGCCTTATGCCATTCATCTGTTTTTTTCTGAGAGCTTCTAACACTTGGGCAATTTCTCCTTGAGCTAGAGTAGGGAGGCCAGATAGAAGGATGTGGTATAACAATGTAATGAAACATTATTATGCAAATCCATGAAAAAAAATTTACCAAAAGAAATGATTAAAGCTACTAATGTAATGAAAAACTTGTGTACCAAAATAGTAGAGTAACAGGATTCCTATGCAAGACTGGTAATAAATAAGTTACCAATAAGGGGGAAGAGTGTGTGTGTTTGTGGGGAGGAAGATACAAAATAGCATGTCTTTGTGAAAAGTAAGAGTGAGGAAACTCTGGAAAAACTTGTGTGAAGAAAAATTTTTGAGAGCATTAGTGACATATAGATAGGAATAAGATTATGAGCAAATATAAGAATAAAAAGAAAGAATATGTGAGAAGGGTAGATAAGAATTTATTTTTTGTAATATGGGCTATCTGGAATGAAAGATTGAATGAAATTTTGTTTAATGGGAATCCCCCGGGTTCAGCAAGCTCTGCGAAGAGTGTAGGAATAGTGCAAGAGCTGCTGCATGCAATATGGCTGGCAAACAATCCCGGTACAAGCTCCCGGGACGTGCATGAGCACTCCTACACTATTCCTGCATGGACACCGCTGCTATATGCTAATTACTTCATTTGCTGGTGAAAACCATGCAAATGAGGTGAATTAGCGATCCAGGAAGCAGGCAGGTGTCTGTGCAGGAATAGTGTAACCTGCAGAAATGTATTCGGTTACTAACCAAATACATTTCTCCAAATTACAAAACAGAGGCATGACAGCTCCAAAGAAAGCATGTATTCAATGCAGTAGGCATGCCACTGGCCAAATATATGGCCACTGGCATGAGAAATAGTTGCAAAATTATAAAAAATAACTTTTATTTTTTTTGGGCCGATTTTGGCCATTTAAGTGTAGGGCAGCGGTGCGCAAACAGGATCGGCCTGAAAATAAGAAAAAAGTTGGAAATAAGCTTTTAAACGCAAATCAGCATTTTGCCATAATAGTCAATGGCATGCATAAGACAAAAATACCAGGGAATAGTGGTTGCTAAGCAGGAAGGCTCAGCGTGAATGTGGCAACTATGAATTAGCATTCTGTTTTATGCAAATGAGGGGACTGATACTGAATCACATATTTTCTTTCAGTTTTAGTTTGCACCCAAATGTGTAGGTGCAGCAAAACCATTGTATAAGTATAAGAGGTAGATGACCTCATAAGGGAGAGTATCATGCATGCTGTAAGCTTATTGGAGCTCTGTGGCCCGTGATTGCCCTTAGCTAAGCACAGCTAATGAAGGAGGTGTGTCTGAGACTGCCTAGCAGTGTTTACATTGCCTAAATGGGTGTGCGCAGTGCGCACCGGGTTTGAAACAAAAAAAAAAAAAACAGGAAATAGCAGCTCTGTTCACATCTGAGCACTGGATATGCACGCCACACCTCGGGGCTTAAACGGGAAGGCAATGGGAAGGTAAAACAGCAGTTGGAAGGCAATTAAGGAGAACTGGCATAGCTGGCAGGTGAAATGTATCAGAATCAGCCAATTACACATGGAACAGCCTAGCACTCTATTATAAACTATGCAAACACCTTCCAGCCTGTTTTTTTCCACAAACTCTACACTGCCGGTGTACACAGACGGGGACATTTTACTTGACAAAACTAACAAAATGTTAGGGACTGCTGTTGCTCTCATATGTACAAGAGGTTGAGGGTGGTGAGGATGTGGATGCTGATGACCAACCCACAGTGAGGAGAAGAGTGTATAGACCCAGGGTAATCTACCAGGGGCTACATGAGCTGGAGATAGTGGAGTGCTATAGGGTGGACAGGGACATTCTACAGCAAATTGTTGAGCTGTGCCAGCCATACATCACACACAGAACCAACAGAGGGGAACCCATCCTAGTGGATAACAGGGTATGTGTAGGATTAAGAATACTAGCCACAGGTACCTTCCAAAGGGCAACTGGGGGTATCATGGGGATCTCACAGGCATCAGCATCCAGGGTACTCCACCAGTTCAGCACAAGGCGGTGAGCACATATATTTCCTCAACACCTGTGTGGCGTTGACCAGTAATATGCATCTCTTCCACCAAATAGCAGAATACCCTGAGGTAATGGGTGCTATAGACTGCACACACATACACATCAAAGCACCACCCAGTGAGCAGGTTAGGGTCTACATAAACCACAAGGGCTTCCCTTCCATCAACTGCCAGGTCATGTGCGATGCCCAGGGCATTATCTTGAATGTATGTGCTGGCAGCCCTGAAAGCTATCACAACTCCCACATCTGGCATATGACACAGCTGTACCAGTCATTTGCCAGTGGGGACATCCCATATTGCCACCTAGTGGGGGATGCTGGTTACACACTGGAGCCATGGCTGATGACACCCATCAGAAATGCGCACACACCTGAACAAGAACTCCATAATGAGGCACATGCACAAACCAGAATCATAATAGAGCATGTTTTTGGGGTGCTCAAGTCACAGTTCCTCTGCCTGAACATATCCAGTGGAGCCATGCAGTACTCTCCAGCTACATGTACACAAATGTTCATAGTATGTGCCATGCTACATAATATGGTCCTGCAGAAACAGCTGCAGCAGGAACAGCATGGGGCAAGGCCACACAGCCCCCCCACCATTGCCAAGGCCATCACAGGCATAGAGGGACTCAGAGGAGGAACAACCTGAGCCTGCCCATCTAGGCAGAAGGAGGCATGCTCAGTATTCCCTGGCTTTGGCAAAGAGGCAACGCATAGCACATACACTGAAACGGTAGGGACCCAGGGAATGTCACCTCTCTCTGACTCGCACATACGGTAAAAGGGATGCCAAACATGACACTACCTGTTCTTTACCAGGTATAAGGAGTGTAGTATGTGCATCCGACATAGTCAGCCCTCCAGAATTGTCCTCAATACTGGCACAGCCACAAAGTAAGTCACTCTTCCTAGCAATTGCTGAATGGAGTAGTATGTTCTGATAGTTGTATCTAAGGTATGGACGTGAGCATGCAAGGAAATTGGGTGGCTGAATGGGATGGCAGCAGATAGTGGACACCTATATTGGCAGCATGAAATCCCTAACAAATACTGGTGTCAACAAATTAGGCAGTACTAGACAAGGTAACAAATCCCACTGCAGTACATGTGGTGGCCCAAATGTGTGTCCATAGAAAACACACATGCATGTCAGTAAGGCACACATACCTACCACCAGCCTCAGCCAGCAGGACAGGTGTAGATGACCATAAAGAAAGGCTGGGCTAAGGCCTCCAATTGATGGCAGTGGTTAACAGCCCCCCTCTAGACCTACACAGACAGACTACAACAGGTCTGGCAGTTGTATGTTATTTCTGAAGGTTAAGAAGTCTGAAATTGAAATGTAGGCCAATAAAACCTAAGATCTATACTCTACAGATATACCTCCAGTCTGCATGATAGGTCAGAATACAATATGAAATAGATAATAGCCAATAGAGTACTTGAAATACCAGTACAGTCATAGCAAATGTTTAAAGTTGTCAGGTGTGCCCCCCTCCCACAATCCTATGTAGAAATGCAGTAACCTGTAAGTGTCAGGAGTAGTATCAGTGGAGCACAGAATACCCAAGCTGGCCCAGGTGTACAATATGCAGGGCTCTGTGTGTTAGGTTGTTGTGTATTATACATTGTGTGGAAGTGGTCAGCATGTAAGCATGGAGGGTTGGGTCTCTGTGGCCTATGGCCAGTGCTGTTGATGACAGGGCCATGTTCCAACTGCAGTGCCAACCACAATGTTTCTCAGCAATACCCATGTCAGCAGTCATCCATACTCACTGTCCAGATGTCAATATCTGTCATTGTCTGAAAGATGCACATGGCATGAATGTGGGCCCAGACATACACACAGTACACAAGTGGAAGTACCCTAGACAGAGTACATAAAATATAACTCTCAAATGCACACACCTTTGGAATTGTACATACAGGTTAGCAGCACATTAGTTGTCTGTGTAGTATGGAATACTGATGTAGTCTAGCCAATCAGTGGCAGACCACAAAAGGCACAGTTATGAAGTAATGAGAGACTGCCTATGTCCCTACACAAGGCAGCATAAGGGGAATGTCCCATGTATATCTGTGAGTCAGCTGCAATAAGCTTCCATATCACACATGCACTCAGCTCACCCCACCATCAGCCACAGGTTTATCCCAGGTCATGTCCTTGCTGTTGGGAATGAGTACAGTATGACCCCCACTTCTGTATGGGAATACCCACAGAATGCAGCATGCTGAAGAGGTGTCCCATGCAGGTGTGTCCCTAGCTGTAAGCACCACTGTGCCAGCATATAGACCAATGGATTAATATGGACAGTAACTATTGCCATTAACACCTCACACAGTTACCTTGTCACCCCAGGAGAATCCAGTGACTCACAGCAAGGGAATGTAGAAGTGACAGAATGCACCGGCCTGCTACAGATGGCCTGCATCACTACCAAATGGCCTACAGTCCTCTGTCAAATGACTGTGCCTCACCCTTAGTGCCAATGTATGTTATCTCATGGGGTCCAAACTAACGACATAACACAGTCAACAGAACACAAATGCAAGGCCATGTTGACAAATCCCAGTAGCATGCCCACCATGTCCTACTGCATGAACTGTGGACCAACCCCTAAATACCACTGGGATGAAGGGATAACTATAGGGATACTTCTTAGATATTGCTTGCATAATGTTAGGAAGGGGATAGAATAACAGAGTGGGGGTGTAGAAGCATGGATGCCATGGAGTGTGTGAAGTCAGAAACTCTGATGTGTGCCCATACTACCCCTGCCTGCAAACCCAGTAATGGGTGGTTAAAAACCTGCTTGTAAACCACAATGTGAAGGGGAACTGACCAGATATATGAGCCCTGCCTCTGGGTAACCTGGGTGAATCTGTACAGCTGAGAGGTATGACCACAGCAGGATATGGCCATTCTGGTATGTCGATATATGTACAAGAAGGGGATCCTCAGCCACCATATTACCAAAGTGCTGGACCATTTACACAGACCCATCAGCAAGTGTCTGCAGCTACCTCTCCAGAATGGCATGAGTGTGCAAGAATATGTAGGCTGCAGACCACAATACTGGACACAGCTTCTTTTATCTTGTATTTCCCAGGAAATAACTGTGAGCAAATAAGTATATCTGTCAGTAGCTGATGACATAATACATCACAGTGTAAAACAGTACATATCTCTGAATATCTCTGCTAACACCAACCATGTAACACAAGCAGGACAGACAGCAACAGTTACAGTATCCCCCTATATGTCGCTCATTGTGACTCCATATTGTTAACCTATCAGCAGATATCCTGCAGAAACAGGCTGCTTAGCTGTAGGTGTAGAACACCAAACCCTGGACTGGAGTACAACCTACCTGGAATGGAATCACACACTCAATACAGAAGGTCGTAATGGGCATGCTCCTACACTTAGAGAAATGAAGCCCATGTCTGACAACAAAGTGGACTATACATATCTGTCAGTCACAGATGTCTGTGCACACACACCACATTGTACACCATTCATGCTTTGCACACACACTGGATAGGAATACTCACACATATCAAAGACCAACACACTATAATATGTCAAACATACACACACAGATGTGGGGAAGAGAGAGACTGATAGTGACAGAGAGATTTCCATTATGAGGCCTGTCCCACCCACCACACATCCAATTGGCTGATGTCACATGATGTGGTGTGTCAGTCACTGTAGACATTCCTTTTGGTAGCCCTCAGCCCTATAGTGTCTGTGGTGCTTGTGATAACTGTGTAACATGATAGTACAAATCAGTGTTCATCTAGCATTTGTATACCCAGTCCTGTCAAATGTAAAGCTGTGTGTGACTGAGTGTGTGTGTGTGTGTTTCCAGAGGAATGGTTTATGGCCTTTTCACACACACTAAACTTCCCACTGCCCATGTTAGCATTCCTGCTGATGTCAGTCACCTTGAAATAACCTCTGGCCAAGTCTCAGCCTTATAAGCTGTGTGGCACTTGCGATATGTGTGTAATACTGTAGTGTCAAAAACTAGTTAAGTAGGAGTTCTAATCCCAGACATGGCAACTGTAAAGCTATGTGTGTGTGTGTGTGTGTGTGTGTGTGTGTGTGTGTGTGTGTGTGTGTGTGTGTGTGTGTGTGTGTGTATGTGTGTGTGTGGAGATGAATGATTTTGAGGCCATTCACACTCACTACACCTCCCATTGCCCTACTTTAGCATGCCTGCTGATGTCAGTCACCTTGAAATAACCCTTTGGATAAGTGCCAGCCCTATAATCTCTGTAGCATGTGTGATAACTATGCAATGCTATAGTGTAACATACCAGTTAAGTAGGAGTTCTAATCCCAGATATGGAAACTGTGTTTGTTTGTATGAAAGCGTGTGTGTGTCTTGGATGACAGCTGATATTATGGACACTGACACTTACTACTCTCCCCTTACCCCTCCTTTAGCACTGCTGCTGATGTTAGTCACCTTCAAAGATAACTGTGGACAACTTGCAACATATAAGCTCCATGGTGCTTGCCATAACTGTGTAATACTATAGTGTAGCATACTAGTTAGGTAGGAGTTCTAATTCCAGACATGGCAACTGTGTATGTTTATGTGAGAGAGTGTGTGTCTTTGATGTTACCTGATTTTATGGACATTGGCACTTACTACTCTCCCCTTACCCCTCCTTTAGCACTGCTGCTGATGTTACTACCATTCAAAGATACCTTGGCACAGTTCTTCAACATGTAAGCTCCATGGTGCATGCCATCAATGCATAACAATGTAGAGCAGTAATTACATGGGTATGGATTTGTATCTCATCCATGACAAGTGTTTGTGTGTATATATGTATGTCTGTACCTCAAAGATTTTGGCCCCATTTACACCCAGTACACATCTCAGTGCCTGACTAGCAATCCTGCAGATATCATCCACCTTAGAAATACCTGTTGCTAATCCTAAACCATGTAAGGTCAGTAGTGCATGTGTTAAATGAGTAACATAATGGTCTGTAAAGATTGTTAGATAGAGGTTTGAACCTCACCCCTGGCAAGTGTGTGTGTAGGGTAAATTATTTTTGGGATCTCTCACCCACTACATCACCCACTGCCAGTATTTACAAGGGCTGGTGATGTTCCTCACCTTAGAAGTACCTTGGGACATTATCCATCCTATAACCTCCGTGGCACGTGCGATAAATGCCGTGCCCTATAGTAAAAATACATAGCTAGGTAGGGGTTTGAATCTCAGTACTGGCAAGTGTGTGTGTGGAGATGAATGATTTTGAGGCCATTCACACTCACTACACCTCCCATTGCCCTTCTTTAGCATGTTTGCTGATGTCAGTCACCTTGAAATAACCCTTTGGACACATTTCAGCCCTATAAGCTCGGTGGCACTTGCGATCATTGTGTAATACTGTAATGTAGCAAACTACTTAGGTAGGAGTTGTAATCCTGGTCCTGCCAACTGTGATAATGTGTGTGTTTGTGTGAGAGAGTGTGTGTGTTTGTTGACACCTGATTTTGTGGACATTCACACTTACTACACTTCCCTTACCCTTCCTTTAGCACTGCTGTTGATGTCACTCACCTTCAAAGATACCATTGGACAGCTCTCCAACATGTAAGCTCCATGGTGCATGCAATAACTGCATTGTACTGTAATAGCAATACATAGCTAGGTAGGGGTTTGAAACTCAGTACTGGTAAGTGTGTGTGTGTCATCAGTATCTTGTGTGGGTGTTGGAGTGATTGTGTAATGACAGGATCCATTGCAGTGTGGGTTTTGCTACATTATTATATTGAGGACCTATATGTTCCAATTATAAGGCCAACAGTTTTCAAACACTGTAGAGGTTGTTGTAGACAATCCACAGCCATAAATGTGTACTGCCATGTGCAATTACTATGTGACAGTATGGAGTAGTAAACAATATACACAACCATTATAATACGCAGATACAAGTCTCCACTCACGGATCATACACAAACATGCTTGGCTCTTTCTCCCTTCTTTTCTTACTTTCTCTCTGTCTCTCTCACTCTCTTCTGCTCTGGTAGATGTGGAAAAATACATCTGTTTTGCATAGGCAGCAGCTTGACCTTTGTAGGTAATGCTCATGATCAGCTGATGGCCTTGCACGAATTGGAATCCCCTACTTGCTAATTACATGTGGAACAGCTGTTGCATCATTCCTATAGCCAATTGCATGGAAACACACTCCTATAACTAAGTGCTTCATGTGGGTGTTGGCCCTTTTCCTTCACTGTGAGCAGGACTTCATGTGGGTGTCTGACAAAGCATCACAGAGGGTAGTTGGGAAGTACCTCTTACAACATACACTGTGGAGACAGGCCAACAAACAGGAGATGGATGTTCCAGACATGAGGAAAGAATGTAAGTATTGTTGTTCTACTTTTGAACTAATGTTTGTTTAACAGGGTTTGTGTGGATATGGCTGTTCTACATGATTTAAAGTTTGGCATGACAGTGTTATATGGTTGAGGAAACTCTCACCTGTAGGGCTATCTGCAGACTGGGCAAAGTTTGGAGTCTTAGATGTGGTGTGTTATTCATACATTTCCTGTCTTTAGAAATGCAGTGGCATACTCTGATGATTGCAGTCAGTAAATGGTGACATCCATGTGTGTTACTGACTTCATATCCCTCAGAAGAGATATGTCACAAAAACCTTGTTACACCAGCAATTTTCTTCGTTTATCACAGCAATATGTCAATATTGGCCCTGTGTTTGTGTCTCTGTCCCCCATCTGTCACCCTTTGTACATATGTCATGCAGTAAGAGGTGCATATGTACAGTATATCATTATTTACTGACATCATTCCCGATAACAAGCCAGTGATATATCAGACTGCCAGACATGTTATGTATAATATGCCTTATATTTGAGGACAAAACCTGGACATTCTATTGTAGTCTCTACAGTAGTAAGGTTTGTGTACTTATGGTGATTGTTGACATAGTGTCAGTATTGTGTAACGGTGTATTGTGAATATGTTACTTGGCCTGTGTACAGACTGTGGTAGATGTCAGTGTTCTTGGTCCTGTTCTATCTAATGTTGCATGCTGCTCCAGTTTCTGGTACCCTATCAGCGTATATGTTTGTAGGGCCAGACTGAGACATGTCCCATACCACAGTCAGGCATCAGACTACACTGTGAATTGGGCCAGTATATGTAGGGTTAGTGTGTGAGTGGCAAATATGAGGATGGTTTTGTTCACACAGTCCATATACTGTACTATTAATTAAGCTTACCATAATGTAACTGTGACTGTGTTGAGATTGGTTGTGGGTATGCACATCCACATTGGTGTCTGTTACTCCATGCTATTGCCTGCCTTTAGTGCCTACTATATTTACAATTACATGTGTATTCTCCCATAGGAAACTTGGGTCAGTGTTGTGGCAGTCTGCCTGTAGTTTACACAGTGCTTGGTGACATGCCTAGCAGCTCAGTGTATTCACCAAGTGTGATGTTATGTCCAGATATTTGTCAGCTGTACTGTTGCCTGGCCACCATATGTGTTGTGTATTTCTGAAAAAGCAGTGGGATGCTGTGAAGATGTATGTCACTAACTAGTGGGAAGTATGTGGGCTTGGGACCTCTGCTCCTCCAGTTAATATGTGTTAGGACAGACAGGAGAGTGTGAATGCATCAACTGTGTGAGCTTATCTACTCCAGTATTTGTGTTATATCCCAATTTTCATGGCTGTAAACATCCAATTTGTCAGGCTTGGTCCACACATCTTGCACTAAGGAGTTCTGTGTATACCTCTGGCCTGACCAGACTGTGTCAGACTGTCCATGTTTATTGGTCATATTTCTGCTATATTCCACAGGATCATTACTGTGATTTGTGTGGTAATTCACTATGATGATTTTATGATGTCTGTCAGTAACTGATGGCGTACATGTCAGTATCAGAAGATCCTTCCTACACAGCATGTCTGTTGACACAACCCCTGTTACTGTAGCAACATTCTACATTTATAACTGCAATACTTGCATTACATTCCCTTGCACTAAGAAGTTGTGAGTTCTGGTGCTGAGGTATGACTCCACTACATGTTATGGGCATATGCTATATATAAATACACACACACACACACACATATATATATATATATATATATATATATATATATATATATATATATATATAAAACTATGTAAATATATATGTGTGTATATACATGTATACATATATCTACATATGTGTATGTATATGTATATATATACATACATACACACACACACACACACACACACACACACACACACACACAAAACACATCCTTGTTATGTGTAAACATGAGTGTTGTATATACCTTCTCAGATGTATCCCACCATATTTATCTATTTGTATATTTAGATATAAAAAACATGACTGATTCAACACTGTTTTCACTAACAAGTAGTAAATAATTGTAGTAGTCAAAGCAGTTGTTCACTACTATTCAATACATGTACTGAATGATATATTTGAACAAGCAACAGACATTAGTACAGCTCAGATGGTTTAGTGGTTAAGTGCTGTGACTGTAGTCTACAGGGTGCTTGGTTCAAGACCAGCAAGGGTTGTTTATTTTTTTTGCTAGGCAGAACAAGGACTGTTGGATATAGAGTGGTTAAGACAGTTTTGAGCAGCTTTAAGTGGGTTTGCGTGAAGCTAAGTGGTGCTAACATACAGTTAAACGAAAAGGCGCTTATACCATGTAGGCTTCGCTTACCACTGTGCAAATCAGCTTAGCATTTACATTTAAGCAATGCTTACACCTGCTAAGCATAGCTCAGCCCTGGTATCCAGTGATCACATTCCAGTCTGATAAAATAGCAGGGCAATGACATCTTTAATAAGTGCATTTAATTCCATGTACATAACATCCTTCTACGTGCTGTCATTACAGTAGCAAGGGGTGAGAGTATACTGCATGTGACACCTGAGTATACATGGTTTGTACCACAATTTTTTCTCTTTGTATGTGTTTCATACATGGGTAGTATCCCAGGTTATATCCAGTCACACTTGCATATATTGTATTATTACATTGCTACTTTTAACAGTGCTTTTCCAAGTAAGAGTAGATTGCAGATTGTAGTACTGGAACCATACACCCCTGCATGCAAAGCTGGACTCTAAGTTCTGACTATCATGTTCTTGCTGTGTCAGCTGTATGTTATTAACTATCTCCTGTTGGATATTGATCTGATATATGGATATTAACTGTAGACTACTATGTATTTAGGACATGTCATTGAGGGCTGCTGTCATGTAGTAATGGCATACCTATCAATGTCAGATGTCTATCTGTCAAAACATTCAATGCATAACCTGTTGGCTAGCTAATTTCTGTTTGTCCTCTGTACAGATGTCAGGTTTCCATCTTGGCTGCTTATAAGCAATCTCTGATTGACTGACATTGACATGTCTGTCCAGCTGTGTTATGAATGCCACAGGTAGGAAACTCCACCCTGTATGCACTACATGCCATGGATACTGCAACCAGACTACCACAGCCAACAGAACATGCTTGGGTACAGGTCTCTAACCCAGACATTGGCCATGTTATGTAATATATGTTGCATACATGTCAATTGGAGCACCTCACTGGGCATCTGCAAGAGAAAACCAGATGATTGGATGTTGAATTTAACTGTCACCCTGGGGATCACTCAAGTGACATCAGTTAATAGATGGCTAGCTGACAAATGTCAGGTGGCATGATATCAGTGTACCCATATGCCCTACTCTTCTCATCTCTCCATGGACATTAGCTTTGTACACACCCAGGAACACCTCCAACTACGGACCTCAGTACTGACAAATGTGTCAGTGTGCATTACTGAGAATAACAGTGTCTGTGTGTTTGTAAACTTGTAGTTGAAAATACTCTGAGGGTCTTCTCACCCACTACACCCACATTGCTATACTTAGAAACAGCTGCTGATGTAATTGACGTCAAATGTACCTTGTTACACTCTTCACCATATGGGCTACCTGGAGCTCGCAGTACCAGCAGAACACTGTTCTACAACTAGGTAGATAGGCATGGGTTACCTTCTGAGTCCTGGCAAATGTGTGTATGTGTGTGCAATTGTGTCAGTGTACATATGTGTAGTAGACAGCATTCAGAGACCACATTCTCCAAATACAATAAACCTTTCCATACCATATAAGGGATAGTGATGTTGCTGACATTAGGAGAGTCATGACAAATCCTTACCCTACTATCCCTGTATCATGTGCAATAAATGCATATCCCTGTAGTAGCACTGATTAGATAGACAAGGGTTTGTATTGCAGTCCTGGTCAATGTGTGATTGTGGGTATGTCAGAGCATTATCATGGGTTTCAGTGAGTACAATATCCAATGTGGGGTGTGGGTGCTGGGTATATTGTCTTTACACCATGGTACCCCCAGTACATGTCCCAAGGTCCACTGTATGAGGACCACTGTCACCATCAATCATACAGGTAACTGATTACACTGTCCAGCCCAATGATGCATGTTCTGTGTGCAAAAACTCTATAATAGAATGGACTCACTGAAACAGTAGTTAGGACTGCTAAACCCAGGTCTGTCAAATCTGTCTATGACTGTATGCATTTGTCAATGCGTATATGACAGTATGTCATACTATGTATTGTTCATTAACACCCAGTACATCCCCATTACCATACTGTACAAGGCCTGCTGATGTTCTTCACTTAACAGGAAACTCGGGACACACCTCACCCTAAAAGCTCTTTGGTGTGTGCAGTTAAGGCCAAACACATTATTAGCAATAAGTACCTAGGTAGGGGTTCTACTCTCAGTGTTTCCAAGTAAGTGTGTGTGTATTTGAAGGGATCTACTTCAGTTTGCAGAAAATATATGTTCCAGGAGATCATTTGTCTGAGAACTAACTGGCAAAAGGTAACATTTCCAAGCAATCATCTTGTGGAAATACATTCAATCAAAACTAGTAGTGGATGTGTAAATGCCCTCTTCCCCAATGTAGAGCTGAACAGCGATACTGGAGTTGGTATATATATATATATATATATATATATATATATATATATATATATATATATTTATTTTTATATCTATATATATATATATATATATATATATATATATTGGTGTGGTTGCTGTGGGCACAGCCACCCATACTGGGTTTGTTGTGCATATCCCCCTGCTTAGTGTGCCGTTATCCTGTGCAGTTTATGTTAACAGGTTAAGTAGTTGTTATTCACACTGTGTGTGATTCTACACCACCCCACACCCTCCAAAGTGGGGGGGCTGTGTCACCCACACCAGCACACCTATGTTTATCAACTCCAGGATTGCACTACATTGAGGAAGAGGATATATACCCTGCCAGTACCATTGTCAATGACATTAAACTGGCGGACTGATTATTTACTGATGTGATGTTTCGGCAACCTTGTCTCAGTGGAATTACATAGGCCAAACTGAGTTCACTGCAAAATGAAGTACATCCATGTGAACAGTATTCTCTGTGTATTGCATCAGCAGCAGAGCCTCTGTGTGTGTGTGTTATTCACAAACATTTGGTGTGTGCCACCCAGTACACTTACCGTTGTCCACCGTAGAAGAGCTGCTTACATCAGCCACCATGCACTCACCTGTATACACCCCTCAGACATATCAGCCATGTGGCACATGCAGTAACTGCTATACAGACCTGTTACCTGTGTTCAGCTGTCCCGGGATATGACACAGTCAGTGTGTCATCACAGTGCCATACCCCTTGTAGGAAAGGACAGCAGACCAACATCCTGCTGACACATAGACACCTAGAACACAAACAGAATACATTATGGAGACCACAACGAGTCAGTGTTAATAACAACTATAATGCATCATGGCTGGACAGCTACACACCCTGATGCATAAGCATTGATCATTCCAGCTGAAAACACATTAAACAGCAATACATTGCTAAACCTTAGTACATTCACCCTGTGCATCAGAACCATATTAGCAGGTGCCTGCATCAATGGTATGGATGACAGGGATGTGGCACAGGTATTATCATATGCACTGGGTGTATTGTGGGTTTGCCAGAGGCCTGGGCAGTGACATTTAGTTGACATCAAGTGTGTGGGTTAAGGGGTTCTTTATTACATTGGTTTTGCAGACATGGTGTTTGTATGTATGGTTGTCCCCTAGCTGTGTTGGTGATGTGTGTGTGTGTGTGTGTGTGTGTGTGTGTGTGTGTGTGTGTGTGTGTGTGTGTGTGTGTGTGTGTGTGTATGTATGCACACATTTCTGCCATGTGGCTGCCCTATACAGGAGTTTGTTGGATAGCTGAAGACAGTACATGGCAGGGTGTACAGTTCACCATGTCCGACCACGGACATGGGAACTGTGCCTGCCAGAGGTTCCATGGGCACTACCAGGCAGGAGCCCAGATATGGTACTCTTCCCTGATGATGACACTTGTCCACAGGATCTGCGTCCCTCTTGGGACCGGCCAGGACTAGGTGCACGTGGCCTGCTGTGTTGTGGTGTGGACAGCACCCTCCCTTCAGTGCTGGTGCTGGTACTGCCACTACGGGAGCAGCTGTGAGTTGTTGCACATCCACAAAGACCTCCACCTGTTGGTGTTGAGGATTCTCACCATCTCACCCAACTGTCTATCCATGACCTCTGCAAAAAAAAGGTGGGCATTTGCAACAACACAGATGTTGTCACGTACAGCAGGAAGAGTAGCCCTCTGCAGCATCAGACTATCTGTGGTGTAATGTTGCATACATGCCTGTGCCTCCATGACATCCTGAAACATGCATCTGGTGACACCTGCTGTGGCACTTCTGACATGGGCATGATGGCCAGCAGCCCTCCTATGAGCACCCTTGTACATCTGCCTGTGTGGTACCTCACCAGTCATCTGACTATGGCTGCTGTGTACAGACACACTTGCCATAGTCACCACACTTTCCTGTCCCATGCCACTACCCGCCAACTGTCCCTCAACTATGGTCACTGGTGATGGAGTATGTATGGGCATTGTGACTATGTGCAGGGATGGGGTGGATAAAAGTGGGATGTCAACCAATGACACAGATTCAGCCCCTGACAACCCTGCCTGTGCCTCACTATGCCTATCATCATTGTCAGAATCTGTATGGACACTGACATCAGTTTGCCTGCAGGAGGGACCCTGACCCACCTTGCTACCTGTGAGGGGTAGACAAGAAATGTAAATTAAGACCTGTATTTTATGGTTTACTTCTATACACACACACACACACACACACACACACACACACACACACACACACACACACACACACACACAGGTAAGGTGGCACAAAGATATTACACAGACCTCTCATTACCCAACAGTCAACATGCATGACATATGGCACTCAACAGCATGCACTGCAGCCATACTCAATCCTTGCTACCAACATTATACATCTTTGTGATGCATGAGTTGTGTTAGTAGGTGATGACCCTTCCGCTGGAACACACTGCATCCATGTACACAGTATTGCTATGCACCTGTACAGCACACTGGCATGTACTGTGCACCATACCTCACAAGTGTACACACCATTGCTGAATGTGTATATGTGTGGCAGTTATGTTTTCGCTGCTGCTCACAGCCCATATGTGTTTGTCTGACACATACCTGGGATGATATGAGGACTGATGTCAGTAATTAATGCCTGTCCTTTGATTTGCAGATCTCATCATCAGCAGTGCATGTATGTGCAATAAAATCCAGTTACACTGACAACCTTCAAAGCTTAATGTGGATTTGAGGAGTGTACACACCCTTGTTCACATGCCAGCCTCTTCTATGATATGCAGTGGGGTCACAATACTGCATTTGTTAACATTACACACACATGATATGTGACATATGACCTGTGCAATTCAATCTAGCATCAAACAAATGTGTTAGTTGTGCAGCTGCTGAATGAGATGCATACAATATGTGGTTTGCATAAGTGTGCACACCCTTTACACAATGGTTTGTTGGAGCACCTGTTAAGTGAACTACAGCAGTCACTATTCTTGGAAGGGGTATTCTAGCATGGCGCATTTTCACTTGCCATTATTTGGTCACTCTGCCCTACAGATGTCCCCCAACTCTGCCCGATTACAAGGTCAGCTCATGTGCACAGCCCTTGGAGGTCACACAGTGATTTTGCTATTACTGTAGAGTCAGGGTTATGTCTGTCACAATTCATAACCTTCACTGTGTTCAGATACATCCATTCTTAGCAAGCTTGGGATGTATGCTTCAGTTCACTGCTGTGTTTTAACCCAACACCCCTCCTCATCCTAAGCCTTATTGCAGATGCTTGACAACTATGGGCTACACATGAGTGTTATTTTGCAGTGTTGCAAATTCCAAACACCATGTGTACCAGCCCAGTTTAAGCTAATGAACAGCAAATCTAAAGGTGTACACTGGCACCAGCAAGCTAAATATTGGGGATGGTGGCCCTTATTTGGGGTGAGGTGTTGCTTGTGCACCACATGTATCTTTATGAATACTGTCAGTAGGTTTGAGACTTGGTCTCCTGACACCATTATACATTGCAACACATGCCTTTGGGAGACTTGATGTTATGCTTATGCTACCTGTAGATAGCCCTAGATGATGTATCATGTGGGATAACTCTTCCGTCTGATTACCATAACCCGTAGGCCACACTTAACTTATGCAGAATCCAGGCAATTGTCGACACAAGTACTGCACAGGCAGTACTTGCTAGACATTCCTGCAAGTCCCTCAGTGTTGCTGCATGTTTCTGGGCACCCTCCATGACCTGTTTGCAACATGTTTTGTCATCTGTTTTGGATGGGCATCTGTTTATTTTCTACATCAATGTTGTCCCATACTTCATACACACATATATGACTGTCGGCACTGTTTGCCATGGTATATCCAATGGTGCGGTAAGTCTACTTTTCCCACTCATGACTGCTACCTTTTGGATATGGGATCCATTTCACGGTTTGTAAGATGTGTGCAAGTCACTGCTGCCTCTGTTGCAGGTGAGTGGGCAAATGTCATGGACATACTTCTTGGACAGCAGACCATGACTTGGTGAGACATTGAGGCCCTGTACTTGATGGAAGGTGTGTACTGTAGAAGAGTGAATGCTGTCAGTACATCACAAGCTGCTTCCACAATATCTTATTTGGAGTGTGTGCACACATATGCTTCCAGTGTTTGTTAAGGTATGTATTCCCCATATTTGTTGTCCTAACATAGGATTCCATATTACACATTCATTGCTCATGTTATGATCACATGACAGGTTGTAAATGGTGTGGAATGTGGTATTGTGATTTGCCATTGTTTATATCAGGAACAGTTGCCATTGTAATAGTGGTGTATACACTAGTAAAGTCAGAAATGAATGTAGCCCAAGCCAAAAGAATAAAGTCAGCACAACAGGACCCGAAAAGCAACAATTAAGTACAATGCTGTAAATCCCTTTGCGTGGCCAATACCAACACAAACACAGCTTATTCAAAAGCTTTTATTAGATCTCCAAATTAAAACAAAGCGCTTTCTCCCAGTCACTACCGGGCTTTCTCAAGGTAAAACAATTTGGTAACTCATGCCATTTCATTTATACTCTAGACAAGGTCACATGTCTCAGTTAATTAATGCCTATTGATATTTTAAACTAAAATACAAAGAAATGTAAAAATATAAAATTGTAAAAATGCAAAAATGTAAAGTTTTATATAAAGTTTTGTATAAAGCAATCTTATATCCAAACAATAAAGCAGCACTATTGTGTTAGTTAACCATATTCTCAGGACAAGTAAACATATCCCCAATAAAACCCCAAACTTCCTCCTGTTTTTCTTTTATGCATTTACTTTTAAAGCCTTGTCATTAAGGTCCTAGTACAACCCAAGCAGAACCCTGTAAGACAAATAATTTCCTCCTTTACAGTCTAGCTTGTCTCATTTTTAAAACACTATTAATGTTGATGTTCTCATTCATACCGGGAAACCTACTAGCATCCAATTTAAGTTGCCAAAGTAGTTCACGGTATTCTAGTTTTGTTTCCCAGTTGCCACCTCTAACTTCAGGGCAACTTGCTCAAGGACAATAAACCTTAAGCATATTTTCACATGTCAACAGATGTTTGTAAAAGCATTGCTTTCCTTGTGGTTACTGATGTCGTTCAGGTGTTCATACACCCTTCTTCTTAAACCCGCTCTGTTTTTCCAACATAAAACCCTTTACATTCTTCACAAAACCCTAGATAAACTACACCTTTCACCCCACAATTATAATGTTTTTGGGGTCTGTAATAAAATTTCCTAGAAGGCAAATATAAAGTCCCCCCATTTAACATGGCATAACATTGTCTACAGTTCCCACAAGGAAAAGTTCCCAGTTTCTTCTTGGTGTTATCATATTTAATGTCTTGTTTAGCCTCCAGTAATTCTTTAAGGTTTTTGTTCCTCTTTCTAATAAAATGAGGGCAAGGTGTGGTATAAGGCTTTGTGTCATCATGTGAAGTGAGTACAGGCCAGTACCTTTAATAACCTCTTCAAATTCATCCAAATTAACTGCATAAGTGTAAATAAAACTGTTTCTAAGGTTAGAACTGTCTTTTGTTGTTTTTGGATGAACAATGCTCGAAGCAGTTCCTAACAAGGGTGGGTATAAATCTATCCCTCCCCTTACTAACTTCTTGGCTCATTTTATTTATAAGGTATGTTGGGTAACCCTTTTCAAGAAAAAAGCCTTTTAAAATCTCAGTCTCTTCACAAAAGGCCTCCAAAGTACTAGACATCCTTGATCCCCTTATTAACTGCCCTTTTACTATGCCTTTCTTTTGGCTGTAAGGGTGATTACTTTGAAAGTTCAGAAATGAGTTTGAGTAAGTAGTCTTCCTGAATATTTTTGATTGAAAACAATGATTGGTATTGTCTTTGTATAGGGTGACATCTAGGTAATGTAGCTGATTCCTGTCAATGTCATGGGTAAATCTCAAGAAGGTTGTTGAGTTGTTAATATAGGACAAAAACTCTAAAAGATCCTGTTCACTACCTTTCCATAAAATACATATATCATCCAAAAACCTCCTGTAGTACAAAATCTCTTGACACCAACTACTTGCAAACACATATTCCTTTTCCCAATGGTACAGGACAATATTGGCATATAGAGAGGCACAGGGTGAGCCCATTGCTACCCCTTTTCTCTGCCTATAAAATTCTCCATTAAAATGAATAAAATTATTGTCAAGAACCATTTACATGAGTTCCAACAAAAGATTAGTAACTTTTGAACTGAAACCTGCTTCTTTTGACAATGTGGCACCAAACCATTCCAGGCCCAATTGGTGTGGAATGCTCGGAAAAAGTTCCACCACGTCCACTGTAACCATTAGGATGTTTTCATCAAATGTTTTTTGATCAATTCCTTTTAAAAATTCCCAGGAGTCTTTACAAATATGGGAAATCCTGGAAACAAAATATTTTAAGGAATAATCGATAAACTTAGCTAGTGGTTCAGTTATACTTCCAGCCCCAGCCACAATAGGTCTAAATCTTAGTGGGTCCAAGGTTTTATGGGTTTCGGGAATACCAAAGATCTGTGCTATTTTTGGCTTAGCAACAAATAAATAGTTGCATAGTTGCTCGTTGATTGCTTTTTGTAACAAAAAGTCTTGGATTTGGTAGTTAATCTTAGCAAAAGCTATATTGATTTCATTTTTAGAAATAAGTTCGTATTGCTGTACATCTTGGAGCATGGTATGCATACTGGATTCATAGTCAACCGTGTACATAATTACAGCTCCCCCCCCCCTTATCTGGTTTCATTGTTCTGATACCTTCTTTCTTAAAAAGTTCAATCAGGGTTAGTTCGTCTTTTGTAAGGTTTGATGCGGGTCTGGCGAAATTTCCTTGCCCTATACATCTAATGTCCCTTTCTACTAAGGTTTCAAATACTTTTAAGGAGGGGTGTGTAGGGGGGTTGAACGTGCTTTTCCTGGATTACTCCTTTGTTGAATGTTCCTGACCTTTATAAAGTATGCTCAAATTCATTTGCCTGACAAAAAGCTTCAAATCAATTAAAAGGTTTGTGAGTTGAAAAGGTTTTGCAGGAACAAAGTGGAAACCTTTTGAAAATAATTCAAAGTGGTTATTTGTTATTTCACAGTCTGTGAAATTGAAAATAGTAAAGTTATTCTTTCTATGTACAATTAGTTTTTCGTTTGTAACAACAGGAGATTCGTACATATTAAAAGTAATGTTGTCTAATCCTGCAGAAAATTCCAGTTGTTCTGCTGGAAATTCCGCCCCTTCCCCCTTCTCGGGGGTTGCTGAAAATCCTGCACAGACTGTTTCCTATTTCTTTCTGCTATCCTTTCACTTCTCCTTAATGTGTCAACAGTCACAGGCCCATAGCTATCAAATCTATTCTTTTCACCCCCGTTTAAAACAACCCCTTCATTGCTGTTACTTTTTTCTTGAAAAGGGTTACCCAACATACCTTATAAATAAAATGAGCCAAGAAGTTAGTAAGGGGAGGGATAGATTATACCCACCCTTGTTAGGAACTGCTTTGAGCATGGTTCATCCAAAAACAACAAAAGACAGTTCTAACCTTAGAAACAGTTTTATTTACACTTATGCAGTTAATTCGGATGAATTTGAAGAGGTTATTCAAAGGTACTGGCCTGTACTCACTTCACATGATGACACAAAGCCTTATACCACACCTTGCCCTCATTTTATTAGAAAGAGGAACAAAAACCTTAAAGAATTACTGGAGGCTAAACAAGACATTAAATATGATAACACCAAGAAGAAACTGGGAACTTTTCCTTGTGGGAACTGTAGACAATGTTATGCCATGATAAATGGGGGGACTTTATATTTACCTTCTAGGAAATTTTATTACAGACCCCAAAAACATTATAATTGTGGGGTGAAAGGTGTGGTTTATCTAGGGTTTTGTGAAGAATATAAAGGGTTTTATGTTGGAAAAACAGAGTGGGTTTTAAGAAGAAGGGTGTATGAACACCTGAACGACATCAGTAACCACAAGGAAAGCAATGCTTTTTACAAACATCTGTTGACATGTGAAAATATGTGTTTAAGGTTTATTGTCCTTGAGCAAGTTGCCCCTGAAGTTAGAGGTGGCAACTGGGAAACAAAACTAGAATACCGTGAACTACTTTGGCAACTTAAATTGGATGCTAGTAGGTTTCCCGGTATGAATGAGAACATCAACATTAATAGTGTTTTAAAAATGAGACAAGCTAGACTGTAAAGGAGGAAATTATTTGTCTTACAGGGTTCTGCTTGGGTTGTACTAGGACCTTAATGACAAGGCTTTAAAAGTAAGCATAAAAGAAAAACAGGAGGAAGTTTGGGGTTTTATTGGGGGTATGTTTATTTGTCCTGAGAATATGGTTAACTAACACAATAGTGCTGCTTTATTATTTGGATATAAGATTGTTTTATACAAAACTTTATATAAAACTTTACATTTTTGCATTTTTACAATTTTATATTTTTACATTTCTTTGTATTTTACTTTAAAATATCAATAGGCATTAATTAACTGAGACATGTGACCTTGTCTAGAGTATAAATGAAATGGCATGAGTTACCAAATTGTTTTACCTTGAGAAAGCCCGGTAGTGACTGGGAGAAAGCGCTTGGTTTTAATTTGGAGATCTAATAAAAGCTTTTGAATAAGCTGCGTTTGTGTTGGTATTGGCCACGCAAAGGGATTTACAGCATTGTACTTAAGTGGTGTATACACTGTTGTAGTCACTGTACAAAGGGTAATGTTTCAGACATGTCCCTACTGTAGGCCATTTGTCTCACCATTATGTTCATCTCTATCCACACATCTTGCACTGACAGGTTGTTAGGTATACTGCAGGACTCTTACATACCCTTCAGATATGCAGGACTCTTACATACCCTTCAGATATGCCACCATGGTGACCACTCTGATGCAGTGCAGTTAACACCAACAATAAGTGAACATGTACAGCATGCATTATGGGTATGTGTGTTAAATGTGTCCATGGCAAATAGCATGGCTATAACATGGGCAGTGTATTGGAAAACCTGAACAAAACAATTCCATACTCACCAGCTACAGGCTGCTGCCCCAGTTGTATACCAGAGGGACCTAAATAGTTGTGAGACAGAAGTAATGTCAGTAGCCACACCTGTGGCACTGGTACAGGGTGGGAGCAGCATTTCAGCACATCGGCAGTACAAACCCACAATACTAGAGATTATGCACATCTGGTCACTACTACACTGCAGCAACAGACTATCTTATCTGACATATGCATGTAGATACTTTACAGATGGAAATGGATAAGCAACAGTTGTCTAGTAATGTTCCCTGGGGCCTTACCTGCATGCTTTTCATCCATTTTGTGGTGGCACCCACCTCCACAATGCTGTCTTCAGTATGCTGGCTTGGCTGGCAGGCGGGTGTACCATAGCTGGCAAGGAGCTCTTCAGCATGTGTCAGTGGGGGCTGGATGGCATGACCTCCACCTGTGGCTAGCTGGTCCCTCCTAACTCCAGCAGCACACTGACAGGCATGGTGGATCTGATTGGTGCATCAATGCCGCACTGCTAATAAATATGGTTGTGCAGGCTGACATCGTTTACCCTGTGGATGAGCTCATTCCACGGGGTGGTCCTCTCCTGCAGATCCTGGGCCCTGCAGCCAAAGAGGATGGCATGATGCATGATGACATACTGGATGATTGCATCATTCTCCAGGTTTGTGAATGCAGGCAGATGTTCCCTTGACATTGTACCTGGAAGACATAAACAGGAAAAAAGGTCACAGGACCTCATATGGTTGTCCACATGCACATCAACAGTGGATATTACTTGCAAATAATCCTGACTATGCCATAACACTGTAAGCTATCATGGCTTTGACATCTTACATTGCACTCCTGTCCCTGACCTGTCCAGTTCCCCCAGTGTTGGACACTTAATGGCAAAATCCACTATTCACCATTCATTTCTGTGTAGAGGGATGATAGTGGCCATCTTCCATGTGGATGGTGTGTGGATGGTGGCATGTGCGTGTTTGACCGTAGTGTGTGATGGAACTGTGAGCGCATGCCTGTGTTCATGTTGGAGGCAAACTGTGATGTTCTCATGGCCCATGGAGACTTGCTGTTGATGCCATCAGTCAGCATTATGTCCATGCTCACCATTGACATGGGCAGGAGTGTGGGTGATATGCATATTGCCCTGTACTAATGCTGTGAACAGGGTGCCACTGTTCCCACCTATCCTGTCTGATGGAGGTTGCCTGTATCCATGGCATGTGTGTATGAGATATGCTTTACCCCCAGTACAGGTTGACATGTGCTACTGGCTCTGATACTGCGTACATATATGTAGACATGGTTGCAATTGGCCTTGGTGGTTTGAATATGTCTGATTTCTAGTCATAGTCAGCCTTACAGGAAGTCACCTGTGAATCTACATGCTTGCTCAGATAGAGGTGCACTTGCTTCCAAGTTGTGGTCTGCACCTATGTGTCCCTGTACACCCACTATAGCAACCTATTATGTGCTTTGTGTCTTGGTGCTGTCCACCAAGGGGGATTACCCTATCATTGGTGTAGGATAGTTGTACAGGTAAGGTACTACTGATTCCATGTAGCTACAGTGGATATGAAGTGTACACACCCTGTTACAATGCATGGTATTTGTGCAATTGGAACATGACCTTACAAAAGCACATGTCAACACAATCCCCACCTGTGATGTGTCCTATAGCCTGCTCAATTCAATAGGGAACATAACAACCTGTCCAGTGGAAACATATGGGAATTAATACTCAGTACAGTAAGCCAGTTGAATGTGGGTGCACACCCTTACACTGATATGTTGTGTAAACACCTGATGAGATGATTACAGCATCCATTTGTTTTGGTTTGTACTCTAATTTCATATCACATCTTCACTTGGCAGTGGTTGCTCACCTTCCATGAAACAGCTTTGTTTCTTTTTCAATAGAATTGTACAGGTTATGGGTCACATTTGAGGTGAAAAACATTTTGACATGACTGTCTGTGGTTTCATTTGCATACAGCACATAGAACTGGCATTCCAACAGGGGTGTGTACACTTTGATATCCAGTGTATATGGGTGTTGATATAGCTGTTAGTGGTAGATATGGACAGTGGATCATAACACAGTTGTACACTTCTCTGATTACTACGTGATATGCATGCCTACTGTAGTACCCATATCAGTGTCATGGCAATACAACAATCAGTAGCAGTACACATTTTATTTTGTTGTATGCAGTGACAGTGATATTACACACATGCAATATGCACATCCTATTTTCTGGACTGCTTGTGACCCATGTTATTACTTCTGTGCCTTTCAGCTGAACATACACATATATACATACACATGCTCAGGGGATACCTGGTACACATTTGTGTTCTATGTCATTATGGCACACTGTATTTACAGTCTTGCAGCTCAATCATACGTCTCAACCTGTTATACCAGGGCTTCTGGTCATTGGTCCACCTTATTGGGTGACAAAACAGGAAAGTAAATTTTGATAACGTATCAATAAAGCTGCCATAGCACAAATATATGTGTAAGTGACTACAGATATCTGTCACAACTCTGAACTTTGTCCAGAAGAACACTGTACAGTTGAATGTTATTAATACAATATATCACATGCAGTTTAACACATAGATCTGCAGCAGTGCTTTACTATGCTCATAACCTATATAGGTATCCCAGATTTATAATACAAACATGTATAATACTCATATTCACAGGCAACATATGGATATGGGCAACATCCCATTGACTGGCCTAGCAGTTGCACAGACACAACTGTTTGACAGACACTCTAGTGGTTGCCATATGTGAGCTGTCCTTTCCCAGGAGGTGTCAGGCTCCTCAGTTGTGACCCAACCTATCCACCTCTTATAGCATCACATGTGGACAAAGCCTAACATTGTGGGGATATATAGGGACAGATCATAGATATGCCGCATTTCGCATTACCATGACTGTTCTGAAGGTGGTGAGGTCTGAAACTCACATGTCTGTCATGACTTCATTACTTCAACCTTCAGCTATTTTCCAGACTAATACAGATGTTTGGAGGAACAGAACAAACACTATGATGGCTAAATCTTGACATTCTTTACAGATCTGCACAGTTGACAGGTATGGCCCACTGCAGACAGAGCCAGATGTTATGTCCATAGCATTTGTTCAGCAGGACATCATTACAGCAAGTATTGATGGCACATATACATATTTCATAATCATCTATCCCATTATTACAGACCAAGTACTACATTCAATTACATGCTTACATGTTTCACATACCTGGTTTATCTTCAGGTTCCTTCTGTGTACAGGATGTCTTCTTGTTTCTTATTTCGAGGTGCTGTTTATGCTTTTTTTTTGGTGTGCCTCTCTCTCTCTATCTCCACTACTGAGATTGAGCTTGTTTGAGTAGATTAAAGCATGGCTTTTGTAGGTAATGCTCATGTTCTGGTGATGGCCTCTGCACCACTTGCTGATTGCATGCAGGCAGCTGTGTAGTTCTTCCAATAGCCAATGTCATAGCAACCCACTACTATAAATAACTACACCGTGTGGGTGTTGTGCCTTTACCTTTCCTGTATGGAGGACATTCTTCATGTGTGTGGGCAGCAGCTTTACAGACAGCAGGTAGGTATACCTCTTACAACAGGACTTGTGGACACAAGTCAACTATATGTTTGTATAAGGTTCCAGACCTAGGGACAGTATGTGAGTATTGCTGTTACATGCATTGAATACTGCTATTTTTACAGGGTTTGTGTGTACATGCTAGTTTTGCATGGAATCCAGTCTGTCTGCATAGCTCTCAACTGTGGTCCTAGCCACATGATGGCCAGAGGATTGGCTGTTATGTTTTGTCTGTTCCCCACACAGGTCTTGTCCCTGACATATCAGTGGCATTCTCTCCATTGACTGCTATCAGTACATGGCAACATCCATTTGTGTTTCTGACTTCATATTCCTGAGTAAGGGTATGTTGCAACCAATCCTGTAACACCAGAAACTTTCACAGTGTATAACAGCAATATTTCAAATATTGCCCTGTGTTTCAGCCTCTGTCCTCCACCTATATACTAGGCTTTGTCCAGATGTCATGCAGTAAGAGGATGATAGGTATGGTCTAGCATTATTTAGTGCTGACATTCCTGCTATTATACCAGTGATGTGGATTTCCACACAAGTTGTGGGGTAGGGTCCATATATATGAAGGCTACAGCTGGACAAAACATCTGTGACCCTGTACAGTCTGAAGGTCAGTGTAGAGAGAACACTGCTATATGCCCTTGTAAGACATTTTATGGGGGAGGGGTATTAAATGTTTTTAACCTAGGCTGTTACACCATGTGAGGAATATCAGTAATAAGAAACATAAAGATATATGGCTGTACATTTTTATATGTTTCATCGTGATAAAAGTGGTGGGCTAGAGCTTATTGTCTTGCACACAGTTCTGTTTGTCTGTGTGATAGTAACGTTTTAAGTTAAGCATTGTTATGTAATGGATACATTTACTAAGTAAGCCTAGCCAACAAGGTTCCCTGGCTTATGCCACCCAAGAAAGTTATTTTCCTGTGCCCCTGTTGAGCAGAGCCACAGAAGTGATCCCCGGGGTGTATTTCCTATTTTCCATCCACTCATCAAGATTATTCTTGAAGAGTGCTAATGAGGAGCTTGGCTTGACATAGATGGGTAGCTTGTTCCAGAGTATGGGAAGTCTCTGGGACAGGAATCTATCCCTTCAGCATGCCCTGTTTACTGTGGTGACAAGGTTTAGGTCCCTAGAGCATGTAGCTCGGAGGGATTGGGATTTATTTAGGTGTAGCATGTCCAACAGCTCTGGGTTTGACATAGCTTTATATGTTAGGCAGCGATCACCTCAGAGTAGGCGATATGCTACGGAGTAAAGCTGGAGTTTTTTGAGACAATCAATATAGGGCATCTGTTTGAGGCCAGCAATCCTCTTTGTGAGGTACTTTTGTGTCCTTTCCAGCTGCTGCAGATGTCTTGTGAGGTACATTCCAAAAGGGGCATTGTACTCTATAATGGGTCTAATGAGTGTCAAGTAGAGGGGAACAATGACCTCTTTTTTCCTGGAAGAGAACCCTTTTGTGATGAGATTTACCACATAGAAGGATTTCCTGACTACTGTGGTGATGTGATTATCAAAAGAGAGACTACTGTCCACCTGGGTCCCAAGGTCTCTTATCACACATTCGGCATTAAGTAGACTGCTGCCTATGTAGTATTTCATGGGTACAGAGTTTTTACCAAAGGGGATGACAATGCAGTTTTTGGCATTGAGCTTGGGGCCATGGCTTTGACACCAGGCATCTGTCTCAGTGAGGTCCTTCAGTAGGATGTCCACATCATTTGGGGACTCGACTATGGCTCCTAGTTTGCAGTCATCTGTGAACTTTATTACCCAAGGCCTTCTGTGTTAGCCTGTACTTCAGAGAAGTAGATACCAAACAGGAGAGGTCCCAGGATGGAACCCTGTGTTACTCCACTTGTCAATGATTTGAAGTCAGATTTGGAGTCTGCAATTATTACAGTGTGGGTTCTGTCAGTGAGCCAGTTGGCAACCTATCTTGTGACGTAGGGATTTATACCTAGTTTAATGAGCTTAGCTATAATTCCAGAATGGGGGATGGTGTCGAAAGCCTTGGCAAGGTCAAGATAGGATGTGTGAACCACCTTATCCTTGTCTACAGCTTTGATGACTGCCTCAAAGAAGTTGATCAGGTTCAGGAGGCATGATCTGCCTTTCACAAACCCGAACTGTGTGGGGTCCAGAGTTTGGAGGTTACCAATGTCTTTGTTTATGAGTTCCATGATGATACGTTCCATGGCCTTACAGACCAGGCTTATCAGAGTAATAGGACGCTAGTACCTGAGATCAGTGGTGGCTCCCCCTTTGTGGAGTGAGATAACTGTTGCTTTGCACCATTCAGTGGGCGCAAAGCCTGACATGAGGCTATCATCAAACATGGTGCTTAGGTGGGGAGCCAGTTCATTCTGAAGTTCATGTAAATGCAGCCTGGGATGTTGTCCGGTCCCATGGATGCTGTGTTTCTGGCTTTAGAGAATGCAGCTTTTACCTGCATAGTTGTGATTACAGGGACTCTGCATTCTTCCTGTATAAATATGGGCCCTTTAGGGGGTGAGAGGGGGGTAAAGTTAGCAGTGAACCTATTTGCCAGGATGCTGGCAATAGTTTGTTCTGTAATTTTCGTGCAGTTGTGCTGTAAATCAGAGCAGATCTGGGTGTTGCCATTGAGATTCTTGACATAGCTGTAGAATGCTTTCTGGTTGTCCCTAGAATCAGTGGTGAGTTTGTTTTCATAGCTAGCTTTGGAGGATCTTATAAGCAATCTCATCTTGTTACTGAGGCTGACCAGGGTGCTCCTCCACTCATGGGATTTAACTCGATTTTGCAACAGTTTCTTCCTTCTGTTGTAGAGTTTGTTTATGGCAAGGGACCACCAGATTGGCTTACTTTTTTTGAAGGATAGCATCTTGGTTCTGTTTGGGATAGCATGATCCATGCACTCGTGTAAGTGCTTATAGAGTACATTTGTGTTGGATTCAGCAGTCGTAACTGTATTGTCTATCTGCATGGGTGTCATGAAGTTTGCCACTTCTGTCTTAAGAAGCATGAAGTTGGCTTTGGAGAATTTTTTACCGTGGTTTCCTTAATGGGGGGTGGGGGCGGGTTGTGGATATCTAGGGTGATTAGCTTATGGTCGGATCTGACCAACAAGAAGCTGACTTCAGGTGTGGAACACCGGTCACTCATGTTGGTAATGACTAGGTCTAGGATGTTGTTGCTCCTGATGGGGGTGTGGATAAGTTGATCAAGGGCACTGGAATTTATGAATTCCAGAAAGCGTTTAGCAAAGGAGTTGGTACATGAGTAGTTTTCCCAGTTAATGGTGGGGTAGTTGAAATCGCCCATTATTAGGCTGTTTAGTTGAACCCAAATATTTTCCAGTATATCAGGAAAAGATGAGTGGGAATTCTGGGGCATGGTGGGGGATCTGTAGCAAGCTACAATTTGGATTACAGTTTTGCCCAGAGTTAGTTGCACTTGGATTGTGGCAACTGATACTTTTCCCCCTAGGAGGTTGAGTACAGAGTGTAACTGGAGGCTTTTGAAGTACATCTGTAATTAAGTGTTGATTGATTCTTATCTTCAAGGCAAGTGTGTTTTTTACTGTTGTACTACTTGAAGACTTTAGCCTAGACAGCAAACTATGTTATGTTTTGCAGATTACTGTATCATATAATTTCTTTGAGAGTTGCATTAATCAGTTATTATGTATTTCAAACACCTAAATACTATAGGAAATGGCATAAACAACTGAAACAGTACACAAATAAACATTTATATGTATGCAAACTGTGTGTGGTGTCATGTCCTTTGCATTGTGTGTGGGTATATGTTTCATGCAATAATTCTCATTTGTAGGAAAGAATCAGACACTGGTAATTTGAAAAGGTGGTAACTGTAGGAATAATGGCTGTTTGATATTCTGTGCACTCTCTCTCTCTCTCTCTGTATATATATATATATATATATATATATATATATATATATATATATATATATATATATATATACATACTCTCTTTGTATTTATTTATAAGTCTTTATATATTTATATATGTATGTATGGGTCCCCTTCAGTAGATCGAACATTAAATTCGAACCACATATGGCCAAGACCATATGTTCGAACTTGTAAAAGTCTGATTTGACTGAATGCAGATATCCATACAGAGCGGAAAGGGAAGATTTCCCATTTCTGCAATGTAGTACAATCTCATAGTTAGTATATTTAAGTAAGGGAAGCATAGCCCCCCTGCTATAGAAGTTTAGTTTTGTGTTTTTTTTGGTTTTATGTGGTTTTACATCAGTGTTCGAACTTTTACGAGTTTGAACATATGGTTTTGGCCATATGTGGTTCAAACTAGTAAACGGTTAGATCTACCGAAGTATAAATATATATATATATATATATATATATATATATATATATATATATATATATATATATCTGTGTGTGTGTATATGTATAATTAGAATGTTTAGTGCTTCCACATTGTACATTCCCTATGGTAGACTGACTGTTCTGCATGATATGTTAGTGAAATCATCCCAACATCTTACTGCTGAGATAGCTTAGCGGTAACTTGTTGTGGCTATGTTGTGCAGGGTCCTGGATTCAAGACTTGCAAGTGTTGGTTATTTTGTTGCAAGGCAGAACAGTTCAGCTGTGGAGGAAGGGATAATGGCAATAAGTACAAGAGTTCCCTAATTTGGGCCCCTTCCCTCTCATTTGCAGTGCTTTTGGTCAGATATTTTGCAGTGAGAGGTTCAGAGTGTGGATCCGATGTCTGAATGCACTCCATATATATATATATATATATATATATATATATATATATATATATATATATATATATATATATATATGTATATATATATATTTTATTTTATTTATTTATTTTATTTTTTTTTAACCGGGGTCTATCATAATAACAGATTAAAAGTGGTAGGACTTTCACTCCAAGACAAGAAAGATTATCATAAGTATAAATAAACAACAAACATCAACATATAAATATATAGAACCATTTTAGAGAAGAAGCAAAACCAAAAAGGAAAAAGAAGAACAAAGAGAAAGAAAAGAAGATAAGAAAGTGCAGATTTAAAGAGATATGTAGAGCCAGAGAGAGAGAGAGAGAAAAAGAAAGAAAAATTAAAAAAAAACTTAAAATTTGATCAGTCTTTTTTAACATGTCCAGTGGCTTTTTTTTTTGTTTAAACAGAACAACAGAACAGTAGATGCAAGAGGAAAAGTTTCTTCCAGTGTTTTTTCCAATGATTTTTGAAAAGGGAATCACCAGCAATTTGATTTAGGAGGTTTAGTTTTGATTGGGTAAGGTAACTAGCAGTGTGCTGGGTTGAGTGGTTTCAGGAGGGTTAGAAAGGGGGGGAGTTAGAGTAGTTAGAGAAAAAAGTGGTGTATTATGGTAATGGGGGATTATGGACATCTTTAAACAAACATGTTTAAAGTTAAGTTTGCATTCGTGCTAGTTATTGGGTTCTATTATTGCAATCCAGGGTCCCATCTAGCTATGTTATTATGTTATTGTAAGTGGTTAGTAAGTGTAGAGATTGTTTTTTTGAGAGAGATAGGTGAGGCATAGAAGTAGTTAAGAAAGTGTAGAGAGAGTGGGCATTCAAGATTAACTTTTTGCTGGGAGGTTTAAAATTTTTAAGAAAGTTTTATTCCTAGAGTTTCATTTTTTAATTTTAATGGTATTGTTGATATGAAGGAATTGGAAAGATCATTGTGTTCACCTAGTAATTTAGTAGATTGTATAGTAATTTAGTAGTAGATAGTCAGGTGATAATAGTGTTGTAATATAGGGTCGCGATGTGGTAGAATGTAAGAGGTAAGGTTTAGGAAGAGTTTGGTCTTTTTATTTTTTGTTTAGTAGACGTTTAGGCTTAGACCAAGTTTTGACTTTAAGAGGTCCAAGAATAGAGCCTTGGGGACCCCAAGTGAAATTGGTAGAAGAGGATGAGAGTTGTTATCCCAGAGAGGACGGCTGTTTCTGTTAGTGGATATGAAAACTGAACCAGTGGATAGCTTTATGTCCAGGAAAGGGATTCGAGAATTTTTTTTAATAGAGGAGAGAGAACCATGTGAAGGCTTTGGACAGGGTCAATGAAGAGAGGAAGACAGATATTATTGTTATTTTTTTTTGTTTTAATGTAATGTGAGCAGAGCAGAGCAGAGCATGTGCTATGATAGGCCTGTTGATTAAAGCATTTGAGGTCACGAGGGTCCCTATATAAGGGAGAGTAGTTAGAGCATTTTTTTTTTTTATAATATAGGTTAGGTTGTGGTCACTAATGTCATCAGGTCATCAGCGGTAGCTTTAATGATATTTAATTTGTTTTTTTAATAAAAATCAATCATAAAAATTTTCTTTTATACTTGTTAATTATTTATTAATTGTAGTGTGATTGTCTGAGTTAGCCATGAAGATGAGATTAATATGAGTGAGCTGGGGGGTTATGGATATTGAGGACCCAGTCTTTATTGAGGTTGAGGTCTGTATTATGGTTGTGGGTGTGGGTGGTGGATGAAAGGGAGTAGAGGATTTTTTCTAAGGTAGTAGAGTTATTTAGATATATAGATATATAGGTATTAGTATAGATATTTTTTGGGTTTGGAAGTTCAGTTTTAGTAAAAGAAAGGTTCTCATAGGTGTATCAAATATTAGGTTTTCAGTTTTGAACAGTGTTAATTTTTTTTCTTTTTGAACAGTAGTGCTACTCCTCAAGTCTTTTTTTAAGATTTAGAAGTCAGTAGTATAGGTAGTCCGGGTTAAAGTTAAAGGTGTCTTTAAAAAGGGTTTTTTAAAAGGTTTCAAATAAAAAGGTATCAAGGGTAGGAGAATATATGTATATATATATATATGTATGTAGACATACATGTATATATGTGTAAATACATACACACACACACACACACACATATATATATATATATATATATATATATATATATATATATATATATATATATATATATATATATATATATATATATATATATATATATATATATACATATATATACATGTATATATACATGTATATCTACATATATACATATATGTATGTATATATATATATATATATATATATATATATATATATATACACATATATATATATATATATATATATATATATATATATATATATATATATATATATATATATATATATTTATATATATATATATATATATATAAACATATATAAATACACTTTCCCTACTGTTAAATGACTGTGCTGCATGTTTGAGAAAACATCACACATATTTACAGCTCAGATGGCTTAGTGGTAACTTGCTATGGTGTGCAGGGTTCTGGGTTCCAGACTTGCAAGGGCTGATTATTCTGTTGCTGGGCAGAACAAGGGCTGCTGGATACTGAGTGATTAAGCACGTCTAAGCAGTTGTAAGTGGGTTTGCATAGGTTTGTGCAGCAGTAATCAATGCGAGCTTCCAGTTAAATATACTTACAGACAGTTTGCCTTAAAAGTGCTTAATCTGTGTAGGCATTGCTTAGCACTGCACAAACAGGCTTATTACTGCTTACTACTTCTTAAAAGTGCTTACTCCTGCTTACCCCCATGCTAATTTCTTTAAAAGAAAGGAAAAAAGGGGTGATAGGAATGTGGTGAAAAAGGGGGCATGCAGAGGGAAAGATGATAGGGAAAGTAGCTAGTGATGTGCAGGACAGATGTAGGGAAGGTCCATAGCTGTCCATTTCTTCTACAGCAACAGCTGTGCATATATACTGAATTTGGTGGTATATTTGGACACTCAAACCCCTTAGAAAGGGGTGAGGACAACAATAATGTGTTGTGAAGCAAATTAGACTAGATTACATGTGTACAGTAGACATGTGTGCAAAATGGACAGCTATGTAGGGAGCAAATTTTTTTTTTGGAAACAGATTGCCCTTTTTTTAAGGTGAGACTGGAATGTTGGGGAAGGATAGTAGGTATATTTGGAGAGGTAGGTTGGGTAGAAAGACAGACAAGACAGGCAAGATAGCATACAGGGGAAGTATATGACACATTTGGGGGGTAATCACCTTGGACGGGGAGAGGTGTTTGGAAATTGGAAGCCCATGAGCCCCTAAATGGATACAGTGGGACTGAGGTTCCCACCCATGAGCAGTTAACACTGCACCTTCACGGCCCCAAAGGTGGCTGTGCTGGGGGCTGAGCAGGAGGGGAAAGCTGACCCTCTAATTGCACCATGCAGCCCTCATGCTGGCATAGCAGATCTTCAAACTCCTTTTGGAGCTCACTATGCACCAAACCCTGGATCTGGCTTTGGGTGACAGGATCCTGTCTGCGCCCACTCCCTGGGGGGTGACTCCATCCCCTGAGGCATTTCCACCCAAAGGTGGAGCAGGACCAGTGGATGAGGAGGTCCCAGGGTGTGTCCCAGACATGCTGGGGCCCGGTGCCATGGCCAGATAAGGTGGGAGAGGTGGATCCGCTGGGACCAGCCTTCCCGAATATGCTATGATGTTACAGTTTTAGAACATATGTGGGTTAGTAATAATCAACACAATCCAGGATTAGTTTTAACAGCATGCATAGATATTCCCATTAACCCAAAACAACAGATTTGGAACAGTTGCATAGCAAACAGAATGCATGCGTATATGGAACCACAGTGACCATTACAGTGGCATGCAGGTTACATTGATAGCAATAGGCCACCAATGATAGTATTTCAACATGGAACATTAATAGAAACACATTTCAATATTTGTTGAACAATGGGACATATGTCACAACAGTAGGTTTGGTGTAAAACATACCCATTGATTTGAGTGTTTAGATTATTGTTGCAGATATGGTGGGGGAAGATGTCAATTAACAACTTGTATATCCTTGCAGTACTCACAACTTTAATGATCATTGCTCTAATCATTACTCTACAGGTATTATTACAATACCCTATGGCCTTGGTTTGTGGTATGTTTGTACACAGTGTATACTTCAACTGTCTTGTAGCTAAATTCTACTTCTCTTACCTGGTAGACCTGTGGAGGGAATTTTGCTTACATTACCTGACTGTTTCTACACATATTCCCAGATTCTGAGTTAAAATTATGCACATACCTCTTAATACACGACATCTGGACAATGCTTTACAAAATGGGGGTACAAATAGGGAGATATTTTAAATATTGCTCTTATAAACTTTTAGACAGTTGCTAGAGTAACAGGATTTGTTTTATTATACATTTTCTGAAGGATGTGAAGTCTGAAACTCAAATGTATGTCATTATTTAGTGACTACAATTCTGAGATCATCCCAGCGATTTGCCAGAGAGAAAGAGGAACAGGCCAAAAATATGAGCCAATTATCTGGACATTCTGCAAAAATCTGTACAGTTGAGAGGTATGATTATGCTTACAGCTTACTACCACTCCCAGGATTCGCGCCATGGCTGTGTGTGCTAAAAATACAATTTGTGTTTCATCAGCGTGAGATATTTAGAAACTGCTGTCTGTTCCTTCAGTGTTTTCTAAGTATCTCTTGGTTGTACAATCTGACCTTGTACTTACAACAGTCTTATACAGACATTTCTAGACATATTTTTTATGTAGCACAGTGTGGTTAACAGTGGTTAACACAAGATTACTATTCAGAGAATGCAACACTAAATGCCATACAATACCAGAGTAAACACAACCAATCCAGGATTTAGAACTTTATTGCCAGGCAGTTATGGTTTTATTTAAATGTCACCTATATGGGACATCATATTGTCTGGTTTATTCAATATAACTCATATACAGTTTTTATACTGCCAGGTGACTTTCTACTACTTTATATTTATTTGGTATGACTACTACAAGCAGGATTGTTACTCACCAGTCTTGTGATGCAGCCTTTGCAACCTACTGGCATGGGCTTCCTGATTCACAGCCCACTCAGCTGCAGCTGTAAAGGGAATACAGAAATAGTTAGACATACCTATCCATTACATACACAGGCTGGACTTTGGTAAACAGTTATTGATATATAGTAACATGTTTCAAGCACACAACTGCTGCACAGCCCATTTCAGTAAAATACTGCAGAGTACATTTTAAAAGTAGAATGTGTTACCACTTCATACATTAAACCTTCTTTTTTCATTGTTATTAGTAATACAATTTCAACTGTAAAACATACTACAATTTCATATACTTTAGCTGCTTTTTAAAAGCATTCAAGTAATATTGCCCAGAACTTTGTTTTCTGAAAAGAAGGGTTAATTAAGTATATACTGATGTGTGAACCTGGTTATTAGATGGTATGTAAGCACTGTTAATGAAGTATATACTGCTGTATGAACAAATTATGAGTCAATTTATTGTCACCATTTCTTCTGAGTCTCTCTTCCCTTACTTTCTCTTTTTTTGTTATTTCAGTTATACATTACTTTTAATTTTTTCTTTTCTCTCTTATTTACGTTCCTTTTTCCACTGGCCCAGAAGTTCAGGATCAGCCTGACAACATTCATGTCAGGTATGGGAATGTTCATCCAATGGCTTCACAGGGTTAGGCAGTGGCACTAGTCCTGTAGGCACGCTGGCACAGTGCAGTCTGACAAGCACACAGACTGTGAGTTTCAGGACTTGGTTGAGGTTGTGGTGGAGAGGATAGTGAAGAAGCAGCTTCAGGCCATACATGATCTTCTGCAGTGGGTGTGTGACTCATTGTTCTGGTTGTTTCTGACCACTGAGACTTCTGTCCTCTCAACATCAGGGTCTTCCATTGCACAGCCATCCAACAGTTGAAACATCTGAGGTCTTGCAGACTGGGGTACATCCATGAACAACCCCTCTTCACCTAATGCATTCACTAACCCTCTTTCCCACACCCTGTAATGTACTTCCCTCCTAAACTTCCCCCTTATATAAAAAAAATTGAAACACAGAGGGGGTCTATCCCCACCAAAAATATAGTACTCGTCTCCCACCTTCTGCAGCACAACTCTTTTGATCTTTTTCTTCTGTATGTCCTTTGTGTTTTGTCTCCCTATTTTACATCTGTCCTATCTTCCTGTTTCACACCTTTTAATAAAACCATCAGGTTGTCTACATAAGGACAGTCTTATAAGCAATATAGAAACCCCCTATTTTTTTTTAATTCCATTATATGGCTGCACTGAGGACCACTTTCCTTAACTGCAAGCTATTAGTTCAAGCATGATTTCACACAGCTCCACTTGCTCACAATTTCTGAAAAAAATCTGAGATCACCCAAAACATTAGACTATAATATAATGCTTCCTAAATAACTGAAGTATAATTACACCCATTTTAAGAACTTCCAAAAGATAGACAGTCCCTCACACAGACTTTCATATTGCCATAGCCACTGCAAATGATTTGAGCTCAGTTTATTTTCACATCACAGACTCCCACTGCACATCTATGAACCTCTGGACTATGAATACCACTCCATGTCTACTAGTCTAGCAGTAGTAGCCCATGCCCTAAGGCAGTGGGGGAGGGCAGCAGCTACTGGATCTAAATGAGTACTAAAGTAAGCAATAGGTCTGAAGTCATCATTTCTGCATTGTACTAATAATATTAATGCCAATTTGTTACATTCAGAACAGAATCTTTTGTAATGGCTGGTAATCCAAGAGCAGCAGGACAACAAAGTAAAGATTTCTGGTGAACAAAACCTTGTTCATGTGGTTCTATTCATGGCAAGGGTTCTGGGTATATTTTTTAGCAGCCTGCTAAACTGAGAATGGCACAAAGTTGTCCTAGATTTACAGAATGGGGCATGGACTGGATATAGTAATATAAGACAGAAGAAAGTTATGTGCTCCTGCTGAAATGAAATGCCCTAAGTATTGAACTTGTGGCCTCTACAGTTGCAGTGTCTATTTATTTACTTCAAATCCTATTTCAGCTAGCTTAGTTAAAAGGAAAACTGTATAGTGCTAACAATTAGGGAGGGAGTCAGAAGGTATAAATAAATTCTCTATGTACTAAAATAGTGTAGTTCTACTGGGGAGTTAGAGTTTGTCCAACTGTTTTTTTTTTCTCTAGAAAATAGATTTGGGGATTCTACATATCCCTTTGGTGGCCTTTATAAGTAAAGACAATCAAATACTGGCTCACAGGGTGAATTGGGCTACAGGAAAATTGCTGAAGATATATCAATAACTGAGAAAGCAGTTACATTAGGAGGGCTAGAACTAAGAATCGTTGCTGGATTTGGTACTACTGTAAAAGTAGGTCATACGACTGCATTTACAGTCTTAAGTTTTGATAAAACACTAGGCTTCCTTTCCTGTTTTTTTTTAATGGCAGCATAGTTCTTTGATGTATTACTGCTGAAATTACAGGTTCAGTTATTTTCTCTGTTTTTGCTGCTAGAGGATAATGAGTTACTTTTTGGAGAGAGCCTATGGGATTTAAAGTAATTTCTTTGGGCTCTGCATTTTTAATTAATCCTACTTCAATGTCATCATGGGGGGAAGAGACTAGAGAAGTCCATCATCATTAGGAGTGCTGAGAATCTGTCCAGTTTTAAAAGTGGCACAAGATGTGTCTTCATCCACGTGCACAGCTTAGAACTAGAATTCCACGGAAAAAGATTTATCTGGAGAACTTACAAACTCCATCTGGAGTACTTCAGAGAGTAGAGTTTAGCTTGTATAACTGGTTCCAACTATAAAAGCATGATGATCTTGTACCCATCTAAATAGGTAGTGGTATAGTTGCTGGATAGACTAATGGTATCCCTAAATCTCCAACTCCTCTAATAGAATGTTTAGAAAGAGGGAGATTTTTTGGCACTGGGTGAAGTGATCATGAAGTAGGTAGCTCTAATATTATAAGAAACAGAATACTGGTGTCTTGAATCTTGATCTGTATGAACAGACCTTGTTGGTCTACAGGCACTAAAGAAAATAGCTGTGATTTTTGTTAGTGGCTTCCTATTTATCTTACTACTAAATCAAAGACTGCAAGGCAGTAGTCCAAACTGGAGTATGCTGCTGCTTTGTCATTTGTTGAGGAGCAGGGTTAGCAACAAAAGGATTTGTGTTGGGTGGTAGTGAGTTTGCTGGTTGCAAGAAACAGCAATTATCATACCAGTGACTCCCCAGAACATAACTAAAGCAGAGGTCTGCCTTTTGATTGTTACATTGAAATTTCTCCAGAATTATGATAGAATTGTCCTTGATTTTCATATGGTGTTCCTTGCAGGCTTAAACTAGGAGTGGACGAAAATGAATACACCGAGGATTGGAATCCCTAGACTGCATTCACTGAAAAAAAGCAGCTGAAAACACTTTTTTAAGTGATTTTTGCAGGGTGGGGGGAAAACATCCCCTGCACCCTGATATGGGAGCAAGCCCCCACAACCGCCCTCTCTCCCCAAATTTATATATACAAACTCCATGGTTGCACCAACTCATAGAAGGTGGAAATCCCACCAAAAAGTGCATCACTGTTGGCACAACTTGCCAACAGTGATTTCTGTGAAGGAACTCCACTAGTCAATAGGTTGAACCCCAGGCAATTGAAGATCAAGGGTTCAATCTTCATCCAACAATAGGTTATCCTCCTTACATATATTACACAGGGGTCTGGTGAGGAAATCTAAATCCTCCTTTTCCTTCTCTGTCCTAGTTTTCTCTACCTCTGTCTCTTCCCTTGGGGGTATTCTTGAGTTGTTGTAGTTGGATATCTACTAGTTTTTTAGTTTGTAGGAATACCCATTAGGTTTTTCCTGTTTTAGTTTTCTTTTTTCTTTAACTATATGGCCTGTGACAGCTCCATATGGAAATGTATGGATTTGCAATGTCAACTCCCAAAATGCCAAAAACAAAAATTAAAATACAGAACAGTGAACACCACTTTTCTCCTTTAAATTTGATTATTGCAGGGGCAACAAGCCCCTTGCACCCTCTTGATATATACCAGCTTTGAGATCACTATGCCATGGTAAAATGGGAATATTCCAAAAAATGGCAATCTTATATTTAGGTGTACATAAGCCTTGATTTTTGATCATTCAGTTTCCACATTCTCGAAATTGGATTGTGATTTTTTTTGTTAACAAGAAGCATCTTTATTAAATTATCTCTGATGACATAGGCAATCATACATTTATATAAATGAAAACAAGCTGTATTGACATAGTCCCAGCTGCAAGCATATTACATCACAAACCATATTGACATAATCCTAGTTGCAAACATTATATATCACTTGTAATTTACACCCATTAATTATCAGTCAAACATTACATAGTTCATTAAAATCCTGCCTTCTTTTAAACCTCATTCCTCCCTTGTATGCATTGTTCCCACGGTTCTCATTTTTTCTATGTAATTTGCTTCTACCCTTTTCTAAAGATCCCAATTCCAGTTGTTTTATATCTGTTACTATATTCACTACTTCTTGTACAGTTGGTTTCTATTTCCTAGTAATTGCCATTTTGGCAGCCACCATAATTAGACTTAGCAAGGCCTTACTATGCCTAGGCAATTCCGATTCTGTCATAGCTCAGAAAATGAATTTCCCTAGTTACACCAATTTGCTCACTCAGTATCTCTGACAGAGTGGTCTGCACAGTCTTTAAAGTGTATCAACTCATTACACTCTCAGAAAATATGTTCCCAGTCACCTCTTTTTTTTCCCCATCACACCTCCAAATTGAGGTTAACATGCATGACATACTGAGCTTGATTAAGTATTTCATACAGACCAATCTGAACCAGTTATGGCAAACCTTTTTTCATTCGGTCGTGTTTGTGGAGCAGTAATTCCGCAACAAAGGCTGCTCATAATCTGCTGGCAGCTACACCCTCAGTTGGTTTGAGATGTGTTGAAAAGGAGCTAAACTCATCCACTGTGCATTACAAATAGTGATCTATAGATTTGTCTTCTTTCTGTACAGTAGCTTTTATACGTGACCATCTGACCACTGGAAAAAAAATTATTGTAACAGCACTTATCAAGTCTTGTCATTTTGTTATAAAGTTTGTATCTGTATGTTTCAGTTTTCCCTCTCACTTCTATGTTAGAGGCTTTCCATATTTTATTGTAAATATCTGTTGGGACAGATGCTTTTAATACAGCTCTTAAATTTTCAGTAGTAGGGTTTTACATCAGCCATGACCCCCCAGAATTGTAATAAACTGTTACAGAATGATTTCTGACTGATGAAAGGGAATCAGCTATAGTCTGACAATCCACTGCAAACCAAAGGGCATATACTACATTAACAGTTGGCTCGGCCAGCTGTATGGGTGGGCATTTGTCTTAAGGGGTATAACTGAGTATTAGATTGATCCACATTGTTGTCTTCTAATAATGGATCTTAAGCTATGGACGAATCTTCCTCTGAGTTTTGTTTTAAGAGTGGGACCCAGTAATATTTTTCTCTATTATTATAGGAAATTATGTGAGCAAGTTGTTGAAAATGTTAAAGTCTAGTTTAACATGTATTTTAAATTGATTAGATTTTCGAACTTTGCTTGTCTTGACTGCCTTTTTCCATGCAGAAATCTTTTTTAATTTTTTTTTCTGTTGCTTTTAAGCCTTTTCGGCTAGTCATATTATCACCAGATCAGTGTTTCTATTTTGTGTAAGCTTATGTAAATGTGTTGTCACTTGGGTTTGGTGTGAGGGTCCCTTCTTGTCCCTATCTTTGCATGGTGGGTCAGGAAGGGGTAGTTGAATCAACCTACATGTGTTGTTCAGATGACTCATCATATAGAGGGACAGTGGAGCTGATTACAGTGGGTACCAGTCATTGTCTTCAGAAGAATACTGGTGTGCTGATTTTAATTTGTCTAACTCTTTCAGTGAATAAAATCCCAATGACTGTCCTGGTGTTATTTGTAGGACCTTTCTGCACATTATTTACTCTCTTGTTAGCATCTCTGAATTGATTGTTTTAGCTTATTAGAATTATTATTTTAAGCTTCTTACAAAAGAGTCTTTATTCTTGTTTTTCTTACTTGTTTCCAGCCAGTCATTAAATGCAGCTCAGCTGAAGGCAAGTACTTTATTGATATTTTTTCTTCAGTTTTTGGTTTAAACTATCTAGTACATCTAACAATTTTAGCTAATAGGAAATCTAAGTGCCCTATCATTTTGATGAGTTCAGTCCATTTATCTAAATATGTACAGCTTTCTGCACCAAAATGTTGATACATGTGCTTTGCTGAAGTTACAATTTCCATTTCTTTTCCCACAATTACACCTATTACAACTAAGCAATGACAAGAAAAAGCCCTCTCATATAGTATAACCCTCTCTCACACAGAAAGGAAAAGCAAGAGATCAAAATTGCCTCACACTCACCTGCAGAACTTTCACATTATGCACAAGCTGAGAAAAAGGTATACAAAGACGTTTGTTGAGGCAGGAAAAACACGGCACAGAAAATTGTCTGTTTGCACCCAAAAAGGTGAGTCCTGCTACAGCAGTCTTAAATGACGTTGAAATCTAAGCCATCTGCACTAACTGATGAGATTACAAGACAAGATCAGAATTCAGCAACGCAGAAAGTTCTTTTTATATATGATTGTAATAGATCAGGCAATGTACCCTGTACCTCTTTCACCAAGAGTAAAACTGCTATACTTATAATAAAAAGAACACCGTGTAAGCAGAACTGTTATCATCAAAATATGGCTGATTAACCAACACAGAAAATAAAATATTTTTACAGTTTGTACTAGCAACATACACTCTTTCATTCTTATCACATCCTTGACTACACTCAACAATAAGCTTCATCCCTGCACAGCTAAATGCAGTATTAACAAAGAGTGCTATGTCAGTAAAAAGAAACAAAGCTCACTTCAGTCAAATGCTACAGACTCCATCATAAATAAAGATGGGTTCAACTTTGACCACATTTTATAAGTTATTCCCATATCAAAACTCGTATGAGCATCCAATACATATGCAATGTCCATATACAATGTAATACTGCAACTCCTTCTATATCTCCTCCATCACCCCAACCATTTAAACACACTATTCCCCAAGTAATTGTTACGCACCTTCACTTCATTACATACAGACTCTGTTTTCTGGCTTTCTTTTGCACTCACTTTTTAACAAATAGGGAACAAGTCAAATATACTATATTGACTTTCTACATTCCACATACAGGCTATCATCTTTATTCTTACCACATTATGTCATTTTATATATTATCGACATGTTATGCCCCCATCATAGCAACTATTCCACCTAGCCAGCCCATAAGTAATCTAAAGGGCAAACCATACTCATTCGCTCTCAATAACAGTTAGATCATTTGCATAAAGTATTACGCATTCTATTTTGTCTTACCATTTAAACTTCAGTTTATTTATGGTACATAGGTACCACTGGCTTTAAATACTCCTCCAGTACTAAGCCACACCCCTCCTCTTAAATTATCACTCAGAAAATTCTCTTCTTTCTTCCTTTCTGTAGCCCCATGTCCTGTCTGCTGTCTTATTTCTCTTATTCTCCCACACACCAATATCGTTGTCACAGATTGCATCCATATCCTCCATAGCTCTATTCTTGCATATCAGTCCCTTCATAAATAGCAATATTGCTTCCTGCTGCTTACTTCTTCTTAAATTTAAAATATTAATTTTTACACATTCACTACTTAAGCGTAACATTATTGTATTAATAACGTATACTAATATAAATCTCACACAGGATGGCCCTGTCTAATGCCTGATAACACTGTAATACAGTTGCGTTCTTCTTGATGACATTAATCTCAGCATAATTATGTAAATTTTCATTTTTATTGTCTACTTATCACAATATAGAGGTTTCATACAATGCATACAAAAAAAAACACTAAAAGAACAGATTCAAAATGTTGTTGCATTTGTCATCAAATACACAGTTGCAAAAATGGTAAAATAGTAGTTTTGAACATCATCAGCATAACATGCACAATCTCCAGGATCGAGCTTAAAGTTTATAAGTCATACTCAAATTCTATCAATTTTGTGCATGTGTATCATTCATTCAAAAATCTATGACTGTCAATGAAATAACATGAAATGCAAACAAGACCTTCATTCTGTACCATTAACCGTCAAAGCGTCATCTGTGGCCTCACTTAAACAGTTCAAAAATGATACCGCTCAGCAGCTCTAAGTATGTGATAGATACATTATTGCTTTCTGATAAAAATATGTTACGAGAATATTTATCATTTTAATAATTACCAAATATTTGTGGGCCTCTACAAAATTATGCAATCTTCCTGTAAAGGGCTCAGCCTTCTACTACAGGAACTGTAGTAATAAGCCCAATTGCTAATAATTACAGTCTGCCAGTTTGACATAAATGACTACATGTCCTCTCTGAAACATTCAATCCAAAATGGAATTATAATGTACCTCTGTCCATAAACCCCCTCAGTCAACTGACGTCTTTCATGCCATCTCTGCCCAGGTGGCTTACCCTAAAGCATTCATACTTTTCCCATTCATTCCTCACTACATATGAGCTGGAAGAATCCCCAGGATTCACGATTCTCATACTTTCAGTCTCCATTACTTCTTCTACTGATTGCAGGGGCTTTGCTTTCAGCTAAGACATAGCCACTTCGATAGTAGTAAATGTCAGTACACCCTCTGGTGAAAACTTCAACACACCTGAATAAAACAATCTTTATTTTAACTTGCATGTCTTACAATCTCTATTGTATCCTTGAGCTGCAATGTCTGCTATAAAGATATCCTTCTGAAAAATCATGATCCACATTCAGCTCTTGATCTGTTATGGTAAATTTCCTTCCCGTTTGCTATAACTGCCCCAGTACTTACTCCTTTACAAATGTAGATACAAACTGCACCAGAATCATCATGCATTTACTTTGGGGTCTGTCTGACTTAGATATTAGCAACCTGATAATGATTTCATGTACATTGTCCATAACGTCATGTTAGTTTAAAAAAAAAAAACATTAAATACGTGATATATCTTAGCCAAATCTTACAGAACGTATGATAGAAGATACTGTATATATGTAGGGTTTGAAGTATTAGATGTGAAAGGTTGAAAAAAAGATTAGATACTACCCAAAAACAAGAGAGTTAACAGGGAATACTTAATTCAAGGATAAAGTTCAAAATAGGCAGTATGAAAGACATATTATGTAGCCGATGCAAATAGACTGTGAGATAGCATAGTGTCCAAGCAGAATAAGTACATACATAGATATTGGACAACAGAGTAAAACAGGTGCTAATAAGTAACCAAGAATAATAACTACAAATAGATGCTGGACAATAAAATGACATAGGTTGGGAAAGGGAAAGTGTAAACTCTAGAGGATTATGGAACACATCTGAGAGATGTTTGAGCAATATTACTGAAAGAGATATGAAACCACTAGTACACATATGACTTATTGGCACCTAGGGAAAAAGATAAAGATTATGAGCTTTAATAAGCTTCTGCCTGTAGTCTAGGGTTAAATATCTCCAGTCTCTGTTTGTCTGTTGTGTGACTGTAGACATATCCTTTATTCTACATTGTCTGGGAAATCTGGGTAGGATCCATAATGGTCTCCTGGACTGCATGCCTAATAATTGCATATGAACATATATTTAGGTAAGATTGTGAGTTGGAAGAATAAAGGGTTGACAGCCCTTATTGATATACAAATATAAAAGTTAGATTTAGATCAAATGACATGACTAAGTATTTAGGTAGTAATAATGTGGCAATAGAGAATAAAGGGGTCAAAGTTCTTGTTTATTTACACACACAAATGTTTCATGTATGTCAAATGACATAACTGTGTATTAAGATAGTACATTAGAGGTTGTAGCACTTCACGGGGTAGTGAATATTAGCCAGGTTGGTCAGAGCAGGTATATCTAGATTTTTGTTTGAAGTGGTTGTTTAACTCCAATGGAGCTTTTTTGAGTTGGTACTCCAAATCGCTGCAGGTGTGGCCTGAGCTTTTAAAAAAATGAAGTTATCTCACAGTTCAAACAAATGCTCATCTCTCTAGAACCATAAGTGTTACTAGAAAACTGTAAATGGGAAAGTGCTCAGCAGAAAGTAACATTTACAGTGGCTGAATTCATTCAGTTCTAATAACCACCATAAATATAAATTTTGCAATGTTATTTAAATAGCTTACGATAGCTCAGTAACCATTCAGGCATCACACATAATACCAACCGCATTTTTCATACAGATGTGAGCTGTCATATGAGGCTAAGCAGCTCTATATCTGTCAATTGATTGCTGCAATATTTAGAGAAATATGAAAATTATTACAATACAAATAAAGTGTATACAAGCAATATTCTACCTCTTTATCTGCAGTAGTCAGAGGTCAAATGCCAATACAGTTGCTCTTGCCATTGTGTAAGTTTTAAGATGAAACCTTCTAGTACCTGGCATGTAGTATTGTTTTGGAATTATTAATGCAAATATGAACAAGCAATATTTGAAGCCTAGAGGCATCAGTGGAATATAATTTCAAAAACAACTGTAGGCTTCACCAGGCTGTTATAAAAAAGGACTTAATCATACGTCTTAACTGTACAGATTTTTGCAGAATTTCCAGATTTTTGTTTCACATTTTTGGCCCATTTTTTATAAAACTGTGATTTTCTGGCAAAACATTGCCAAGTCATAAGACTTTTGACATTTCAGTTTCAGATTTCATACCCTTCAGAAAATCCGTGCTAACACAAAACCTGTCATTCTATCAACTTTCTAAGCTGATAAGAGCAATATTTAAAAATTGCCCCCCCCCCCCCCCATTATTTATGGTTTTGTTTGCTGGGAGAAATTTTTAAAGCACTTTTCAAGAACTGCTGCAGTGTGGTGGTGGAGTAACAATCTATTCTCTGCATTTCTGAAGGGGTAGGAGGAAATTCTGAACTGCAGAATTTTTTTTTTGTAGTGGTGGACAGTAATTGTCACCTATTAACTTAAAAGAGAAGGTATTGATGAGAAAAACTATTCTCACAAACTGGAGTCCGGAAGGCAGATTGCATTTCAGAGCATTAGGTAATGATCTTCATTGTTGGGATGAAGATTAATAAATCCTAGAATCATTTTTTATTTTTTTTTTTGAAAACTTCAGCATTCTGCTGCAAATGGAAGTCAATGATAGGAAGGGTATATTTAAGTGTGGGAAGAAGACCACTGATAGCTATAGTCTAACAATAGTTGAGACATTTTATTTGCAGTTCTGAGATGAGAGAGATTTTTATAAACTTGAAGTTCTGTATGCAGGAGAAAAGATAGGGATTGGCCTAAGGTTATACCTAAGTACTTTTGCTGAGTATTGATGGAGAGGAGGTGGCCATATGGGTGTTGCATATCTAATTCTTTAACCACAACTAGTCTTTTGAATATGCAGATATCATAAATGTGTATTTTTTTGTGTTTAAGAAAAGTTTATTCTGGAGTAACTAATTTCAACGGTTAGGACAATCATTTTGCATTGTTGTGCTTAAGTCCTCTGAGTTTGGAGAAGCACTGATGATGACAATGTCATCTGCATGGGAGATCATTCATGAATAAGGAAAACAGGAGTGGGCATAAAACACAGCCATGGGGAACTCCTTTGTAACAGATGGTTACTTCTGTTCGAATGGATTCAGATGCAACCATATAAGTTCTATTGCTTAACTAATTAGCAAACCAGCTGCAAACTTCATTGGAAAAGTTACAATCCAAAAGATTTTTGGTAAGGTTAGAATGATCAACACATTCAAATACTCTTTGAGATCAATAAAATCTGCACCAGCTAGTTGACCACTGTCTGTATTAGAATGCATTTCATTAATAAACAGAGGAAAAAAGTTGCAGTGTTATATTTAAGCTGAAATCCATGCTATCAGGCAGAATATCATACCTCAGTAGGCATTAAAGTATTTGGCTACAGATACATTTTTTTGTTAGGATTTTTCCAAAAAGTCCTTTTATGTTTTTGTTCTTAAATGACAAAAGTATAACTCTAATTCATTTTATAACACAGAGCAAACAGGAAGACATGCAACTTTATCAAACATCACAAGATTTCCAAACCAGCCCAACAGTCTTGTTTGGGCAATAATCACATATCATATATGTTGCTCAGTATTTCCCTGTTTACCATGGACACACTACATGCTCTTGACTGGTTAGCATAGCAGTGTTTTCTATATGTGAAGTGCCAGCACCACTTTGACCTCACTAGGTGTATGACATATGCAGATACCATGTTCTTTTATTCACTGCCAAGGTAAATAACAATAATGCTTCTCCAGCTAGTCTATTTTATTTAATTTGTTTTATTCTCAATGGTGTGTACAATCATTTTTAGACTGTACCAGCACACAGGGCACTGAAGTCTTTTTTTTATTGCACACAGCATGATGCTGACTTCACTCCTGCTTCATTGTTCAACATTACTATACTGTAGTTGATTGACATCTGCATCTTGACACAAATCTGCACAACAGCTATAAAACCTGCAGCCTTTTTCAAGATCATTCAAATATTTCTTTCATTTACTCATTTTTTCTGTAGTTTTGTACCACTTTTTTAATCTTTCTGAATTCAGCTATAAGATTAATCATTAAATCTAAAGCCCACATAACAAAAAGTATTAGGCTATGTAAATATGTAAGTTAGACTCTGTTCATCTCAGTAGCTTAATTATTCCATAACCAAGGTAAAACTAAGAAATGGCTCCCTATTGCCATCTGCCACAGTGCCATACAGCGATAAAGCCCTGACTACAGCCCAGTGAAACCTGGTTCAGTTAGCAGCTTGGATTAAAGACAGAGTGGCAGGGAGGATTTGCTCTTGGATGTGATCAATGAATGTGGGAGGAGGGGAAGGGACTGTTTAGGGAATATACAAGTCCAGGGATAAGAGATAAGCTGGTAGATCCAGCATGGAGATGAGGCACTGAGGAGCCAGGCCATTTAAGTGATGTCCCAAGAGGACTGAAAAAAAAGAGCTGTCTATTGAAATATTGGCACTTGAAATGCAGTATTCTGACATGGAAAAATCAAAAATCCACAGGAAAAGGAAATTTGGAGCATCACTAATGTGGGAGGGGGGGTAAAAACTTTTTTATACCAACTCCAAGATCGCCATAACTTGTAGACAAGGGAATATTTTGAAAGATGGCCATCTTGGACTTAAGTAATGTTAAGCCCATTTTTGGCCATTCAGTCTCTGGGTTCTTGGACTTTCTGTAGCAGGTCACTTCATTTCAAATGGTTACCCTAAGAAAGCACAGATATTTTTGCATGCCCATTTTAGTCTTCTGGATTTATTATTATATGTCCCTTTCAAATATCACCATTTTAGTTTATTCTGTTGAAGACTGGTATGTAAACATAAATATTTTTCTGAGAAATTAAGAGAAGTTTTAAGCAAACAAAATAACTTAAATATATGGAAATAATGTATAAAAGAATAACAGTGGGCAGAAGCAGCCAAATTCATCAACAATGATGTACTTCACACACCAATGAGCAGGTCAGGGAAAGAGAGATGGCACACCGGTAGGAAACAGCCTGATTCAAAGTCAGTGGCACACATCTTTTTTTTTTTTTTTTTTGTAGCACAGCTTCTGTGAATCATGCACAAGGAAACACAAAATAAACTGCAAACCAGCCTCCACAAATGAAGTCTGAAGGAGCACAAGTCATACAATGTTGTGCAGCAGCTAGCTGTAGCGAATGCCTTAGCCAGGTCCAGGTAAGTGGTATGCACTATTTTCCCCTCATCCACTGCCCTGGTGACTTTCACAACAATGTCCACCAGGTTTAATAGGCATGACCTTCCCCTGCCATAGCCAAACTGGGTTGAGTCCCATGTCTGAAGGTTGCCTATGTCTTTCATGATCATTTCCAAAATAATTTGTTCCATGGCTTTGCATATTAGACCAGTCAGACTAATAGGACTGTACTTTCTGGGGTCAGTTAATGGTCCATCCTTGTGAAGTAGGATAACCATTTCAGTCTTCTGTTCTCATGGTACAAAGCCTGTTTTGAGGTTATAGTTGAAGACTGACTCAACTGGTAATGATAGGTTATGCTTCAAGCTATTTAGGATCATGCCGGGATATTGTTGAGCCCATTGAGGCTGTGTTTTTGATCTTAGCGATCACTGCAGAACCTGCTCCCTTTTAATAGTTGCAGGAAGGTATGGGGGGAGTGGAGGGTGAAGTATAAGCTGAATTTGTCAGCCAGCAAATTTGCTATGTTTCTGTGCTCAGTGAAGGTGGCACCATTGACCATTTTGGCACACTCAGGTGTGCTGTATTTGAGATTTCGGACATATCTGTAGAATGCCTTGTGGTTGTCTTTATCTTGACTCATAACTGGCCTTGTTGGATTTAATTAATCCTCCTAGTTTCCTGTTTAGTTTAATTAGAGAGCTTGAATGGATTCAGCTGCTATTCTTGTTTTTAGCAACAACATTTTTAATTTTGTTATATACCCTATTAAAGTTTGGATTCCACCAGTGTAGTTTGTTTTTAGTTTGTTTTGGCCTTACTTCTAGTAGATACACCAGCTTCTATAAACCCATTTATATGGTTGCACAGGGGTCTCTGTGAACAATTTTAAAACGCAGTATCTGTTTTAGCTAGTTTCATTTCTTTTTATCTGTTTAACTAAAATTTAACTTTAATGCATCTGTTTTACCTGATTTTAAATCATTATTAAATTATTTTAATACGTGCATTATTGATTCTGATTCCACAATGTCTGGGAAATGTTTTAAAGCTCTTTAAGCCTAAATTCAATAATTCCAGGAAATAGCTGCACGGTTTGCCATTTAAGTGATCTAACTGTTGCAATTAAAACCCGTTTTTTTACCTTGTGAGAGGAGTGAGAACCAGGTCATGTTGAAAGTATATTTGCTATTGTGTGTTAAGTTCGAATTGTTTTTTTTTTTTTCAAACCTTTGCTACTGGTTTTAGCTAGTTCCAGGTGATTAGGTGAACTAAGTATCTAAAGAATTATCATTTTTGTTGATGGTTTGAGCTGGTTCCACATTATTCATCAACATTGCTGTGTCTGAAGGATTGTCATTTCTTTGATATCTGCTTTTAAGTTCATTTTAATAGTCTGTGGGCCAGATTCATTAACAGCTACATAAAATGTATTGATCATGTTGGAGGCATGGCACACTAGCACACTATTTGGTATTCACTGAGCAGCTCTACACAATGTGCAGAACCGCCAAACAAAGGATCATGGCAGAATTTGCTAATGAAAGCATAAAGAGCCAAAATTCATGCTAATTAACCAATCCAACATGACAGAGCTATCCAGGAAGCTAGAAAGCAATCATGTACACTCAGTGCAGGTTTTTGCTATGTAAAATAAAACTCTTGAATACAGGCATGATCACACTTAGAAATAAAAAGCATATTAATATACCTCTCAACTATACAGATTTTCGCAGAACGTCCATATTTTTGCTTAATATTTTTTGTCCATTTTTCATAAAATTGCAGTTTTCGGGCAAATCATTAAACACTGAAGTTAGAAAATAATGACAGACATTTCAGTTTCAGACTTTATACCCTTCAGAAAATTCATGATAACGCAACACCTGTTATTCTATAAACTTTCTAAGTTTTTAAGAGCAATATTTAAAAATTGTCCCTATTTTTGTGCCTTTGTCCCACTTTTATATATGGCTTTGTCCAGCTTTCTTGCTCTAAGAGGTTGAGAGGTATGCATATTAGGGGTTTAAAAAACATATTAGGGACTGCTGCTGCTATTGTTATGTTGTATGTGCAACAGGCTTTAAATCAGGGAGCTGCTGTTGCTGCTGCCAGACCTCAGGCAAGAAGAAAAAGTACGGTGTTTAGACCCCATTTTACTTATCATGGACTGCATGAAATAGAAGTTGTCAAGAGTTACAGGTTGGACAGGGAAATGTTAGAGGAAATATGCAATTTCTGCTGCCCCCACCTCAGGACATAGGGAAATTGTGGAGAGCCCATGCCAGTGGAAACAAAGGTATATTTAGCATTGCATATACTAGCTACTGATGCTTTCTAGAGACCCACAAAGCATATATTAGGGGTGTCACAGGCATCAGCCTCAAGAATATTACATCAGTTTTTAAATACAATGCTTCTACATGCAAGGCAACATATCTGTTTCCCATGAACACCACAGGAAAGAACAAGAACCATGCAGGTATTCTATGCAATAGCACACTTCTGTAAAGTATTAGAGGCCATATATTGTACATACATAGACATAAAAGCCCCACCTGAGGAACAGGGAAGGAGATACATCAACAGAAAAGATTTCCACTCTATAAACTGCCAGATTGTCTGTAATGCCCAAGGGATCATCTACAATGTCTGTGCAGATAGATTTCACAACTCACACATATGGACGCTTGTGAGATGTACATCAGTTTTGTTAGGGTGTTATTCCTCAAGGCATCTAGTGGGAGATACAGGTTATGCACTGGAGCACTGGCTCATGACACCCATGAGAAACCCACACAACCCCATGATCAAGAACACAAGGAGGCCCATGCTCAAACTAGGACTATCATAGAACATGTGTTTGGTTTACTTACATAAAGGTTCTGGTGTCTAGCCAAATCAGGAGGTGCACTGCAGTATGACTCAGACATCTGTGCTTACAGTATGTGCCATGTTACACAATTTCATTCTTAGGAAACAGTTTCAGCAAGGACAACAAGGGGCAGGACCACAGTTTCAAGGGCCACAGGCAGGGCCAGCAGCAGCAAGTACAGATGGGGAGTCTGGGGGAGAACCACCAGTTGCAGATAGTGCTGGCAGACAGAGTTATGCACAGTATGCCCTGGCTCTGGCTAGGAGGGAAAGAACAGCACACACAATCACTACCTAGGTTAAAATCTAAGATGTCACACACATACACATAGGAAAACTTATGCCTGTCAGACACCAAAACTTTTGCTTAACCATGTAATGGCTATGTTCTGGTAGCATCAGACATGGACAACCCCCAAGGACACAATCATTACCTGTAATAATGGCAAGGTAATTGTGGAACCCATAAAGAAAAAAAAGTTATATAACTGATTGCTCTAATATACAAATACTTACATGTCCCTAAGCAGAGCCTTTTCTCTGAGGTGTACAGTTATGTACAGTTATGTCAGCAATATCTCCTCTTTAAGATGTTTGCAACATACAGTTACATTTTAGAAATAATAGTGTGCATCAAGCAGTTCAATTGACCACCATCCATAAAACATGGAACAGGTCAATTACACCCTCATTTGCACAACGATAGCAAGAAGCAAGACTGAAGTACCTAATCCTTCTAATGCTGTAATGACTGCTAACTGAAATGCAATTCAGTTCAGCAATTATAGAAGTAATCCATTCATAAATGGGTAGAAACAAGAAATCAATGACTTTAGCTCTGCAATTCATGTTGATATGTTCCTAGTTTCATAGGAGGTTACTAGGTTAATGGCCATGAGCCCTTATAAGTCTAGCCACATTAATCCTAAGTTGTCCCAATTGTTCGTGGTTAGATGGGTGACATTCACAGAGTAAGTCTATGATCAACACCGACTACCTCTGTCCATGAGAGACACGGGTGCCACCCCCATGGAGAATTTGCAGTCCCCCATTCTTTTGTCTAGGCTGCATTTGAATAGGGTCAGGAAGGAGGTCTGCTTCACATGAACTGGGAGTTTATTCCAATGGAGTAGCAATCTCTGGGAGATGTAGCTGTCACTCCAGCATGTTCTGTTTATGTCACAGACTAGGTTTACATCCCTAGAGTGAGTGGCCCTTGTACCATTTGACTTGTGGTTGTGCAGCATTTCCATAAGAGCAGGGTCAGAGACTGCCCTGTAGGCCAGGCACAAGTCATCTCACAGCAACCTATAGGACATAGAGTACAGTGACAGGGCTTTCAGTCTGTCCATGTAAGTCATGGTTTGGAGACCCTGTATTTTCTTGGTGAGAAACCTCTGGGGTCTCTCTAGCTGCTGCAGGTGTCTGGTGAGGTACATGCAAAAGGGAGCATTGTATCGTATCAATGGTCTGATGAGGGTTGAGTACAACAGAGTTATAACATCCTTAGACCTGGATGCGATACCATTACTTATGAGGTGTGCAAGGTAGAAGGTTTTCCTCACTGCTGTGGAACCTTGGTAGTCAAAGTTCAGGTTGCTAGTAACCTGTGTTCCCAAATTTCACACCACCAGGATTGAACTTGGGGGGGGGGGTTGCTGACAATATTGTAATTAGCAGGGAGTTCTGCTTTGCCAAAGGGGATAATGCTACATTTTTTTTGCATTCAGTTTTAGTCCATGGCTTTAGCACCAGTCATTTGTCTGCATCAGCCCCTTCTGCAATATGTTAACATTGTTGGGGGGGCTCAATGATTGCACCCAATTTCCAATCATCAGTGAACTTGGTAAGCCAAAGGCTGTCTACTTTTGCCTGGACTTCCAAGAAATAGATTCCAAACACTAAAGGGCCCAGCACAGATCCTTGTGGTATGCCAAAGGTAACTGGTCTACTGGTAGTGGTGGAGTCACCAACTTTTACAGTATGTGTTTGGTCAGTGAGTCAATTGGCTACCCACCTAGTGATTTAAGGGTTAATTCCAAGCAGGGAGAGTTTGTCGATAATACTCAAGTGGGGGATTATGTCAAAAGCCTTGGCTAGGTCAATGTTGATGGTATGTTTTCTTCATCCTGGGCTTTGGTGACTTTCTCGAAGAAGTCTACTAGATTTAACAAGCATGATCTACCCTTAATGAAGGCAAACTGTGTTGGGTCTAGAGTTTGATGGTCACCTATGTCCTTGTTGATAAGGTCCATAATGATTCTTTATATGGCCTTGCAGATCAGGATGGTTAGACTTAAGGGTCTGTAGTTCCCAGGGTCAGGTGATGACCCCTCTTTGTGCAAGGGGATTACAGTTCCTGTTCTCTACTCTGCTGGAATAAAGAAAGTTCTCAGGCTGTCATTAAAGAAGGCACCAAGTGGGTCTGCTAGCTCCTGCTTCAGATTGCTTAGTAAGCAACCAAGGATGTTACCTGGTCCCATTGAAGCCTTGCTTTTGGACTTGGACAACACTGATATGGCTTGTCTGGAGATAGTAGGCAGAGGACTGGTATCAAGTATGCTTTGGGGTATGGCTGGGGGGATGGGGGTAAAGTTTGTGCCAAATCTGTCAGCTAGTAGGTTGGCAGTTTCCTCCAGTATAGTATGAGTGATAACATCCACTACCAGTTCGGCACATAGCTGGGCATTCCCCTTTAGATTTTGGACATAGTTAAAGAATGTCTTATGATTATACTTATACTTAGCTAGGGATGCTATTTTAGCTTTGTAATTAGCTTTAGAGGACTTCACAAGCTTTCTGATTTGCATGTTCAAGTTGTGGAGGGAATTTCTTCTGCTGAGTCAGTTCCCTTTTGTTCTTACACATCAGTTTCTTCCTCTTGTTATATAACCTGTTTATACTTGAAGTCCACCAGGGTGGCTTGTTTTTTGGGAGGACCTGTTCTTAAACCAGGCAGGTACCGCTAGTCTATACATTTGCTTAACTGTTTATACAGGGCATTTGTGTATACGTTTGCATAGCAGTCATTGTTATCTGTGACTGAGCGGGGGGTTGAATCTTTTTATACCATCGCTTAGTAGGCTGTAGTTAGCTTTGGTAAAAATTTTTAGTTTTTTTTTTTTGTTCCTAAAGGGATGTCAAGCCCAATAGTTACTTCAAAAGAGATTGATTTATGGCCTGATCTTACCAGGGAAGGGATCAGAAAGGGGGGAGTGCAGTGATACCCCATGCTACTGAGTACTATGTCAAGGACTTTTGAGCCCCTTGGGGGGGGGGTGCAGACTATCTGTTCCGGATCATTTGTATTTACAAAGTCCAGGAACCTCTGCAGGGGCATGTTTGTGCTCGTGTATGTTTCCGAGTCGATGGAAGGATAATTGAAGTCACCCATGACCAAGGTGTTTGACTGTATGATGACTGTTTCCAGTAAGTCCAGCCCAGGTATGAGGGTGTGCTTTTCTTGGTTCATGGTGGGGAACCTACAGCAAACAATGATGCGGTAGGGTATTTTATCTACAGTTAATTGGACATGGAGTAGCTTGAGAAAGTCATACTGTTTGACCAGTCTCAAGGTGTATTTAGCTTTAATGAAGATGGATACACCTCCACCTTTGGTTCTTTCCCACTCGGATTGAGGTCTGAATGTGTAAAAACATTGTAGTCTTGCATGGCCAGGGTTCTCTATGCGGCTTCGAACCATGTCTCGGTGACTGTACAGACATCAGCTTCTTCCAAGGTGAGGAGTGCTTCCAGAGAGTGCAGTTTTCTGTTTAGACTTCTTGCATTAAGGAGCAGAACCTTGAGTTTATCATGAGAGGATTTTCTTACGTTGGAAGTTTTGTTGTTTTGACATTGCTTACAAAAAGGCACTATGGGGGAGGCAAGCACCTTTGCCAGTATCCAAAAGCCTAGAGGAGAGATGTGCAGACCATCTCTGGCAAAACAGCATGGCCTGTCTACCATGTCTTCCCACTCTGACAGATACTGGATACCCCCTGTACTGACACCAGAAGGTAAGGAAATTGCTAAGTCAATAATTTTTGTTTGTATTGTGGCACTATCTTAAGTGAAGGTAGAAGACTCCCTAGGGCTAGGGTCATGCCTGCCTGGGACACGTAATCTAGGAGTTCAGTCATGGCTCTCTTAATATAGTCCAGAGAGGTGCGTTTCAAGTCACTTACACCAACATGTACTATGAGTGAGTCATAACGGTACTTGTTGTTGAGTGACTTGAGTGCTTATGTGACTTGACAGATCCTTCTACCTGACAGGCATTTGACTGTGACCCTCTCCTTATCCAGCCTGTGTGTCTCACTATTGAGTTGCCTATGACCAAAACATTAGGTTTTTGCAATGTTTTGCCTTAGGGGCTTTGCTTGATGAGAGACTGGTGTTTGTGTTAGTTTGTGTGGTGGTTTCTGCTTGCAATGCAGTGTCTTCAAGAGGCTTACATTTGGGAGGTCTCTGATCTTTTGGTAGGCTTCTAATGAGTACCTCTGCATATGTGGATTTATGTGTTATATCCTTATTTTATGTGAGAGGTGAGGTCTGTGTGCTGACAAACTCTTTGTTGTCTGGTTTGTCATTACATGAGAATATTGCCTCCAATTTCATAGTGTAATTACACCTCTCACATAAGGTGTTTGTTTTAGGACTAAGTGGTTGTCAGTATACATGAGGTAATTGCTACATTGCCTCAGGATGCACATGTTGGTCAGGCTGGCCAGAGAGATAATGGGAAATTGCCCATCCACTATAGCAGGTTATTTCCATATGTACTATTTGGGAAGGGAGAAGATTAGTTGGACCAGATTTTGCACTAGGACTACCAAAGGGGCTTATTCTAGTGAAGAACAGGGATGATGAGTGAGGCAACACTGCTCTGAGCACAGATTGTCTAGGGGAAAAACTATGTTTCAAGGCTTTTGCATCTATGCAGGGCACTACTAACCTCTGCTACTTGATGTGTAGCAACACGCAAATGCAACACTTAAATTCAGGTGAAAATAAACACTTTTAAGCTAAACTACCAATAGGAAAACACACAGTGAACCTTCCTCCAGCAATCCCCAGGTCAGACAAGGCTAGATCTACACTCTTCTTCCACAAAGGTGTGGGGAAGCCTTTCTTAATGTAAGATGGCTGGTTTAGTTCTCAAGTGTATCAATAACAAGCTAGATTCAGCAGATCTGAATCTAGTCTATGCTATCGAGGGTAACAGTACAATTTAAATCAAGTGAAAAGAATGATGCAGTCACAAATAGTAAAAAGCAGAAATAATGCAGCAATTACTGTAGATAAAACAGTATGAAAAATGCAGTAGAATGACAAAATATAAGTAATTTCTTGTTTTTAGCCTTGGCTGCCTTGAATATCAGTAGAATCACTCTGGACCTCTGTCAAAAGACAAACGTAGAGCAGCTACTGTTAATCTTGTAAATAAGCAGACATCAGCTATTCACTGTGCACAACACACTTATACACAACCCCTAGTCACAAAGCCATGTGCAAAGAGCAGGGCACAGTCAACACCATTTGCACAGGGTGTGTGTGTGAGGGGGGGGGGGGGGTAAAGCAGGCACCAAAAAAGTCATTGTGTGCAAGTAAGAAACATAGTGTTCATGGCCAGTAACAAGAGATGTACAGCAGTCAACAGTACTGTTTAGATGGTTTGCATATGTGTAAAGTGATATGGGCAAGTGAATTACTCTTTTCAATGTGTGGGTCTGCATGAACACAGCAATCACTGTGCTAGCATTACATCCTAGCATCTTGGATAGGAGTGAGCTGTGCATGGTAAACTACTCAGTTCAGTGTCATCACCCCAGCCATGAGAACTACCTCTGCCATGAGTTGCACCACTACTTCCACAGCCCTGGCAAGAAGTCAGGGTACTACCTGAACGTGAGCAATGTCTGCTGGATGAGCTATCATCAGGGCTACATCCAGAACAATGACCCTATGGCCTACCATGTCTGGGTGTGGACACTGCAATCACTGTCAGAGCAGTGGATGCAGTGTCACTGCAGGACCAGGATCTTGCATGGCCATTTCTTCTAACACCAGAGATGTAGAGGCTCTCAGGCCATGTGGATGCCCACCCTCCCCCAACAGAATTTCCATCACAGAAACTGCCAATCCAGTGTGTCAATCATCCTGGCTAAGGAGTTGCCTACATTGTTCAAGGAGTCACTCACATCAGAATGCATGGCATTTAGTAGTCACACAACTTTTTCTGAGGCCTGGGTGGAATGTACCAGTGCCTCCACTATAGCTCTATACTTACATCTGGTGGCACCCAATGACACACCAGCTTCAAGAGGAGAGTGGGTAGCAAGCCTCCTCTGAGCACCCCTGTCAACTCTCTTGTATGGCACTATGCATTCACCATGGCTACTGGGAGAGGCGGTTGGCTCTGCAACCAGAGTAACCGCACTAGTCTGATCAACTGTATCAACCTCAACCTGTTCTATATCAGAGGTTTCTGTGTCCTGTGTATTTGCAGGCATATTGACTGTGTCTAAAATATGGGCAGGGGATGTGGGATTCAGAACCTTAGTGTCAGATTGACCCTCTGAACCCCAGACGGTGCCTGTTCATTCCCACCATTATCACCAGAGGCTGCCAATACTCCAACATCAGGTGGTAGGAGTTCCACATTGCAAGTCTCAAGATCACCTATGATGATAATAAATAAACACCACAAACAGAAAAACAGAGAATAAAATTAATCACATATTTTATTTATAATAAAGGTATGTTAAACTTCTTAGTAAATATTAAAGCTACAAAAATGTTACTGTCATACAGTCCTTATATACAGTATTAACAATCAACAAGTGTATGCTTAGCATGTGGAGGTGGGCTGGCAGCCAGCAACCCAGAAGTGCCTGTATGAGAGTATGAGAGGAATGGAAAGAAAAGAAGTCTGCTAAGTATCACAGTGCAAATGAAATAAGAAAAAGAGAACATTCCCATCCACAAGTGCAGATTAAAAAAGTTTTTCATAATTAAAAAAAAAAGAATTAGTGAACAATTGACTGTCACTCCCAACCCAAAGCAAACTCCACTAATTCTCCCTGATTGCAATCTGACTCACAAGTTATCACTGGCTCTGTCTATATAGTGTATATGTCAGATATATTGTATATATGTATATAAAAATACAACAATGACACTTGCTTCTTGTATACATGGAAAGTCTGTTTGCGACACTCTGTGTCTGTCATCCACATCTGCATCAACATCAAGAATTCTGGTGGAACCCCTCTGCTGAGCTATCTGGATCCCTGATAGTGGGCAAAAACTCTTCAGTTTCAGTTTGTGGTGATTCAGTAGCAGGACCACTCCCCATAGCCACCTGTTCCCGGGCAACTGTATTGGCCCTATGGTGGGGAGAGGTTATCATATCAGTTGCCGGTGCCTTATCTGGGAGTAGGTTCACCCTTGTACTCTGACAGCATTAAGGTCATTGACCACCTGCTGCCATATCCTGTTTTGGCCAGATTGGTCACCTCTCCCTCTCCCTAACAGAAAAGCTCCATGGCAACATAAGGCTTAGAGAATGACCTCATTTTCTGCATCACAACATGATGGCTTATGGGGTACAGATATCTTCTTGGATGCCATATCCCTGTATGAGATGAAGCAGAAAACAGACAAAAAAATTACATTTATAATAAACAGAGAGGATAGCCATGAGCTCAGTCCTGTGTGACTGTCTGCATCCAACATGCAGACAAAAAATTTCAATATGTTAATTGCTCACTATGACTATACACAAGTTAGGACCCCCCCCCCCCACCCCCAACAAAAAAAAGTATATTTAAAACTTAGTTGCCAGCTCAAATCTAATAATAATTCTGTAATACATTGCTGCATTAACAATAATAATTATAAATGCAGCATTAGAAAGTAACTGTGATAACTGCAATATCCACTGCCATAGTGTTCAGGCTGTTAGAAATAGACAGAACAAAATTTTCTTTTCCTGCAAATACAGATAAAAAGCAGACCTTCCTACACACTCTTACAATAGAATCCTTTGCTGGTTTACTTTCTCAAAGATTTTTGGGGTTTCTGACACCATGACAGGAATAGACCCAATTCCTCAGTCAAAGTATGATTAAAGTTTTTGAAATTAGTATTGTTTCAGTCTTTGATGTTAGCCAGAAGTACTCTTCACAGCACCTCCAATGTGCCCAGAAATGACTCCTGCAATTCATATGGATTTACATGTATTGGTAACATATCTAAGCATGATTTTAAATTATTTTTCATAAGACCCATTGCTCCTACTACTATTGGAATTGTCTGGGTATCCTTCTTCCACGTTGTCCTCATTTCTGCCTGTAAATCATGGTGTTTTATGACTTTGTGTCTCTCTGTACATAAGACACTGTAGTCACTGGGTGTAGCAATTTCAATGGTCAATGCTACTTTTGTCTTCTTTTCATGTACCACTATATCTGTTTTTCTCGCATCTATTTTTTGAACTGTTGGTAATGGGTGATCCCATGTTATATAAACTTTATCTGCTTTGTGGGTCATGTTTCCAATGCCTCTGAGCTACTTTAATATTATAATGTTTGCACAAAGCCCAGTGTAACAGTTTTAGGTTCATAGGTTCATAGGTTCGTACTAGGCTATCTGCCCTAGGGCATTTATAAGCCTAGCCAGAGTGTATGTGGCTTACACCACCCCTTAGGATGAGGATACTATGCCCTTTTAGGGTTTAGTTTACTATTCCTCTGTCTAGTAGTGACACAGAGATGACCCCCGAGGTAAACCTATGATCTCCCATCCACTCGTCGATATTTCTCTTGAATAGAGTCAGTGAGGGGCTCTGCCTAACATGGACTGGGATTCTGTTCCAGAGTGTAGGGAGCCTCTGGGTTATGAATCTGTCCCTCCAGCACGTTCTATTTATTTCTGTGTTGAGGTTTAAGTCACTTGTTCTCGTGGCTCTGATGGATTTGGATTTTCTGAGGTGGAGCATGTCCATTAATTCAGGATTGGACATGGCCTTGTACATCAGGCACAGATCACCTCTGAGTAGGCGGTATGCGACTGAATAGAGCTGGAGTTTTTTCAGTCGGGCAGCATATGACATATGTTTAAGACCCTTTATCCTCTTGGTGAGGAACTTTTGGGGTCTTTCCAACTGCTGCAGGTGTCGGATACATCCCAAATGGGGCATTGTACTCAATCATTGGCCTGATAAGAGAAGAGTACAGGGGCACAATGACCTCTCTTGATCTAGATGTGAAACCCTTCATGATAAGGTGGGCAATATAGAAGGTCTTCCTAACCACTTTGGCAATGTGAGTGTCAAATGAGAGGTTACTGTCAACCTGGGTCCCTAGGTCCCTGATTACCTCTTCTGTACTTAATGGATTACCGCCTATGTGGTAATTTTTCGGTACCTTGTTTTTCCCAAAGGGCATGACTATACATTTTTTGGCGTTCAGCTTAAGGCCATGGCTCTGGCACCAATTATCCATTTCTATGAGGCCTCTCTGAAGGATGTTTGTGTCCGCTGGAGTATCAATTATGGCCCAGTTTGCAGTCATCTGCGAACTTTGTCAGCCACAATCCTCCTATGTTTGCCCGTACCTCGGAAAAATAAATGCCAAACAAGAGGGGTCCCAGGACTGAGCCCTGTGGGACACCGCTTGTGACTGGCTTAGAGTCTGACATAGCTCCAGCAACTCTGACCCTGTGGGTTCTGTCCTTGAGCCAGTTTGCAACCCATCTTGTGACATATGGGTTTACATTTAAACTGGTGAGTTTGTCTATGATGCCCGAGTGGGGTATTGTGTCAAAGGCTTTTGCAAGGTCAAGGTAGGCTGTGTGAACTGCCTTACCCTCATCAATGGCCTTAGTGACTGTTTCAAAAAGTCGGCCAAGTTCAAAAGGCAGGATCTGCCCTTGACAAAGCCAAATTGGGTAGGATCCAATGTCTGTAGGTCCCCAATGTCTTTGTTTATGAGTTCCATAATGATCCTCTCCATAGCTTTGCAGACCAGGCTCGTCAAGCTTATGGGGCGGTAATTTCCAGGGTCCATAGAAGCACCGCCTTTGTGAAGTGGGACCACTGTTGCCATACGCCACTCTTTGGGTGATCCTGTAGTAAGGCTAAGATTAAACAGCAGCCTTATGTGTGGGTTTAGTTCCTCTTGGAGTTCATGTAGCACACAGCCCGGGACACCATCCGGTCCCATTGATGCTGTGTTTTTAGCTTTAGAGAGGGCTCTCACCTGGGCATCTGAGATGTTAGGGAGGCTACACTCTGCTGGGATAGTTATTTCTCCTTTTGGGGGGGAGGGGTAGGAGAAATTTGCACTGAACCTGTCTGCCAGAATGTTGGCAATGTCAGTGGGTTCAGTGTATTTTGTGTCATTTTGGACTAACTCTGAGCATATCTGGAAGTTTCCACCCAGGTTTCTAACATAGCTAAAGAAGGCCTTGTGATTGTCTTTTGTGTCTTTTGCGATTTTTCTGTCAAAGTTGGCCTTGGATGATTTTATGAGTGATCATAGTTTTTTGCTAGTACTGATCAGAGATGCCTTCCCTTTTAGGGATTTTGCTCTGTCATGTAGTAGCTTCCTCCTCCTGTTGTAAAGTTTGTTTATGGCTGGGGTCCACCAGACCGGGTGCCTGCCATTGGGGGAATGGGTCTTGGTTTTATTTGGGATTGCATGATCCATGCATTCTTGAAGGTGCCCATAGAAGGCATTTGCAAAGGATTCAGCAGTGTGGGTTGTGGTTTCCACTGGCCCAGGGGCCTTGAAAGATACCACTTCAGTCTTAAGAAGTGTGAAGTTTGCTTTTGAGAAGTTCTTCACTGTGGTCTTTTGTGCAGGGGGTGGGGGCGGGATGTGGATTTCCAGTGAGATTAATTTATGGTCTGATCTTACCAAAGAGGGATGTACTTCCGGTGTGGAGCATTTTGTCCCCATGTTTGTGATGATCAGGTCTAGTATATTGTCTCCTCTTGTGGGAATGGTGACTAGTTGTTCCATTGCATTTGAGTTCATGAATTCTAGGAACCTTTGGGCTAGGGTGTTGGGGCTTGAGTAATGTTCCCAGTCCATGTTTGGGTAGTTGAAGTCTCCCAAAATGATGGCATTTGGAGAGACATTCATACTCTCCAGTGTCTTCAGGAAGGCTGTGTGGGGTTCCTGAGTTTGAGAGGGTGGTCTGTAGCATGCTACAAACTGTAAGGCAGTTTTGCCTATGGTTAGTTGCACCTGGATAGTCTCCGATGCTTCGTGCATTGCCACTAACCTGGAGGTGTGGGTATCTTTGATGAAAATGGATACTCCCTCCTTTTGTGGTTCAGTCCAAGTTTTGGGGCCAGAAAGCATGATATGAGGTAAAACCTGATAGTGCTGGGGTGCTCTCAGGAGCCTTGAACCAGGTTTCAGTCACTGCACAGACATCGATGTTCTCCATACTGAGGAGGGCTTCGAGGGCATGCATCTTGAGGTTTAGACTTCTGGCATTGAGCAGCATTACCCTTAGATTTTTTCCACTTGTGTTTTCTATGGAGGTAGGTTTGTCATTTGAGCCTTGCCTAAAAAGGCACTATGGGGTGGCAAGAGCCTTGGCCAATATCCGGAAGCCCAGGGGTGACAGGTGCAAGCCATCCCTTGCGAAGCAGCGTGGCTTGTCAAGCATGTCATCCCAAGCAGACAGACACTGGATCCCCTTAGAATGACACCAGTAATTAAGCCAATTGTTAAAACTGATCATTTTGTCTTTGTACTGTGGCATCATTCTTGGTGAGGGTAAGATGCTGCTCAGGGTCAGGGTCATACCGGCCTGGGCTACATAATCAGAGAGCTCCTCTATGTCTCTTTTCATGTAGTCCAGGGAGGTGCGTCTCAGGTCATTCACACCGGCATGTACAATGACTGAGTCATATTTGTACTTGCTGTGGAGTGACCTGAGTGCTTGTGTTATGTGGCAGATTCTAGCTCCCGACAGGCAGCTTACTGTGACCCTCTCCTTGTTCAGTCTGGTGAGCCGGACGTCAGTGTGCCTGACTATGGAGTCACCTATTACAAGAGTGTCTGGCATGTTGTTTGGCCTTAAGGGCTGTGACTGTTTAGCACACTGACTTTGTGAACTATGTGTTGCATGTGCTATGTCTTGAGGTGGTGGTTGCTTGGGTGTCTGCTTTGGAGGCCTCTGTTGTTTTGGTAGATTTTTAATCAGTGCCTCCGAGTATGTTTTTGTGTGTTTATGTGTTTGGTTTGCAGTTGTGATAGTTCTATGTGAGACTGGGTTTGTGGTGTGCGTGGTTACCTTCTCCTCCTGACTGGTCTTGCCAGTACTGAATTGAGAGAGCTCAGCCTCCAGTTTGGCTATATAGTTGCATCTCTCGCATATATTTGTATTTGTTGGGAGGAGGAGAGGGTTGTCTGTGTACATGAGGCAATTGTAACATTGCCTCAAGATTCCCAGATTCACCAGCACATTATTATGCCTTTCAGTATACTGTCCTTCTGCCATTAGTGTATTATACCCATCAACAAGATGTGCGACTGCTTCCAATTCTGTTTTACAAAACCTGTATTTGTCTGTTTCTCCCACATGTTCAATGGACTTTGTAAACCAATGTGGGCCGCCAATACTAACATTTTGCCATTTGGTTTAAAGCCACCTCTCCTTAACCATTCCTGCATTTGGACCTGATCGACATGAGGTTGTTCCAAGAGTTTTCTGTACTTGCAACTATATTTATGCATTTTCCACATTTCTTGCCTTCTCATATGATCCTTCACCTTATACTTATATTCTTTCTTTTGTTTTTTGGAACAATAATTTGCTACCTGATTTTTATCTACTTCTGGTTTGATTTCCATTCCCGCTCAACACCAATACGCTTCTGCTAAACTAAGCAGGGAAGTCATCTTAGACTTATTCTCCTTGTGTTTTAAAACTTTCACTATGCTTGGATCTTGTGAAGTCAGCAGATATGTATGCAGTCCTATGACTGCAGATCTATACATTTAATCAATTTTGAGGAGGCCCATACCTCTTTCAGAACAAGGAATATATAATCTTGGTATAGACTAAGTTTTAGAAATCATTTGATAAGCATGAAGCATTTCTCTTGTTTTGCTGTTCAACTGATCCAATACCTTTTGGGCACAGTCAATTACTCCAAAACTGTCAGTTAGGACAAGAAGAGCAAATTAGTTTATAGCTTGGCCTTTCTTCCTAGATGTAAGAGGTGTTTTCAATATTAATTTTAGTCTTCTAAAATATTCCTTACTAAATTTTATTCTCATTTGTTCATGTTTTATTGTTGATCCTTAATCAATTCCCAAATATTTATACACTCTTTCTTGCTCAAGTTTTTTTTTCTATCACATTCCCATCCCAGACTGAAATTTTCTTGGTGCTGCAGCTTTCCCACTTTAAAGGTTGCTTTGTACATTTATCAAGACCAAATTACATTCTTATATCATCTAATTTTTTTTACCAGTTGTAGTTATGCTTTCAGCTCCTCATCTGATGAGCTATATAGTTTTAAATCATCGACAAAAAGATGAGGTCTTTACACTTTGTTGTTTTCTGGGAGCCAGGTTGTAGCCATGACCTAATCTGTTAAGTAGTCAGCTTAATGGGTTAAGGGCAAGACAAAGAGAAGCAGTGACAGAGAGTCACCCTGGACTATCCCCTTAGATTTTTTATCCCTGGAATAATAATTTGTCCTATCATGGCTTAACTGCAAAGTGATTTTCCACTGTTTCATCGTCTCTGTAATGTAATTGGTCAATGTATGGTGTATCTTATACATTTGTAAGATGCTGTCAAATGCTTAGGTTCTTTGCCTTTTTACAGTTCTCCATTATAACTTTATTTAATAACAAGTGATCCTATGTTCCATATGACTTACTTTTGTTACCCTTTTGTTCTAGTGCCATGATTGAGTTTCCTTCTAAATGACTATAAACTCAATCAGCATAAATTCCAGTGTATAGTTTAAACATCATTGGAAGGCAAGTTATTGGTCTATAGTTTTAGGAAAGCTTGCAGATTCACCGTTAAAGAGAAGTATTGCTTTTCACGTTGTCAACCAAGTTAGCATCTGCTTGGGATGTGCCTATAAATAGTTCTTACTCGTGGCTAAATCTTCATGTAAAGATGTTAATACTTTTAGCCAGAAAATAGGGCCTGCATCTGGACCTGGGTTTTCCATTTTCTTAATTTTGTTTCAAATTCTCTAGCCATTACTTCATTTCATTTCCTATCCTGTACATTCAAACTTCTTATTCTTTCTTTTACTTCTATCCATTCAGTATATTTGTTATGTTCCACAGGATCTTCATAAATATTTCTCCCAAATGTGTCTATTTCTTCTTTTTTGGTGGTGTTTCAATTCCTTTTGCCTTGTTTCCCAATTCTCTATAAAACTTTTTTGGGTCATCAACAAATTGCTTATTTTGTACTTTTCCTTTATATTTATCTGCATATCTTCTAAGTTTTTCCTGCCTGTGCTGATATTTTTAGTTTATTATTTGCCATAGTGTACGATAGATCCTGATCTAGTCTGATACTGTGTGTTGCTTTTATCATGTCTGTCTTTCTGAGTATTTTTTTTTATCTGTTCCCTCTTCTGTGTTCTTCTGACACTTCTTGTCTTAATTGCTTTATAGTTTTCTCTGTTCAATACTTCTATGATGGTATTTGATTTCTCCCCTTCCTTTCCCTTACTGCTCTCTGTTTTTGCAATAGACTTTATCTATTATTAATTTAGCTGCACAGTAATATACTCTATTTACTTCTGTTATATCACATGAATATCTATGAACAGTCCTGAATATTCTGTTCATTTGTTTTATCAAACATCTAACATTTCGGGTCTTATTGACTTTCTGTAGTACAGTTCTTCCATTGATCTTAACATGTCTATCCATTAAATCAAGCATCTCTTCTCTTAGATCATCTTCTTGTAAACTGAGGGCACTTTCTTTGTTCTCCATTTCCTGTAGGCATTCTACAAAATGTTTCAGAGCATCTTCCTGTACCATATTCTCTTCAGTTTCATCCTGTGTCATCCATTGCTCTTTCATATGGGAACTCACTGGCCTATGACTCCACACCACTGACTGTGTCAGAGTTGCTACAGTTTCCTGTTCCTTCCCTTGATGTGCAACTCCAACTGAACTTTTAAACTGGTTTCCCACTGTAGGATCCAAAGTATCTTCATATAGCAACTGATCAGATGTTTCCTGCTCCATTTGTTTTTCCTTAATATGGGGATTCATTATTCTATTGTGCTGTGATGCTATCATGTTATCAAAGTTAGATTTTCTACACTAACTCCTTCACTTTGCAGGTAACTCATAACCTCAGTTCATATTTTTTTTAACTTTTCCATTACTAATCCTCCTTTTTACTTTCCCTGTTTGTTTTCTTATGTTTTGTACTATAACATTTTCCATATCCAGATGAGTTTGCCTGTATTTCTCTTAAAATATCTTTGGTGCTGTTCTTTTTGCATTGGTTAGTTTTGCATTCTCCTTTGCATAAATATTGCACCACAATAACATTATTTTTCTTTCCCATGTCCATATTTTCTCTTCAGATAAGTGTGCAAACATGACATAGAAAACTAAAGAATAAATTTGTCAGTAGCATATTTGTAGAAATGCAATCATGGCTATGGCAAAACGAAGGGATAAAAGTAAACAAATTTAAAATAATACAATTGCTTTTCAGTGATCACTACCCTTCACCTTTTAATGTTAAACTAAAAACATTAATTAAGAAATAGCAACATACCTTTAACATACAGCACTGTAGAAAATAGTTAAATCTCCCAAAGTCTTGTGTTACTAGCAGTATCAAGCTCTGTGTTTTAAAACACTCTCCCCAGTATGATACAAGGGCATTAGCTGTACCATTACCTTTATATAGTGCAGACTCAGCACTGTGAGTATGCAAATAAGGTGTGAAATCATTAGCATTACTGAATACCAAAATCTGCACACCATGTAAGGAATGTAAACATGGTGTAGGGACCTACATGATTGCATGCACACACCCTCAGCAATGCAAAGACAAGCACTAAGTTTTCCTTGTTAATGGCTTGTAGGTGTTTGTGATTGCCATAATGAAAGGAACCATCAGCTTTCACAGTCTCTCCTCTTTGATAAACACCTACTAAGGGTCTACAAGTTCCTTGAGAGATATAGAAGACTGACAGTCATAACTTTCAAATCCTGATTTTAATGGCCACAGTTACTGGCCCTTAGTAAAAAATATTGCTCATATTAAAGGAGTACTTTAAGCATTGTTAAACATATGGCAATAAAACAGAGACATAATTGCTTTTACAAAAGCATAGATAATGAAAGAAGGTACCAGTCAGAAAGAAAGGGATACACCTGCAGTGTTTGCAGTCTTTGGTTCATATCATGTGAGTACATGCCTGTGCTAACTGTTTGCAATATCTCAATCATCTAGACATTCACTGTCAGATGTGACTGTCGGATGTGAAAGGACAACTTTCATAACTTGTTTCTGCTGCACTTTCAATGTGATGATACAAAGTCACATTAACATTACATCTAAACTCTTTACCAGCCTTTTAATAATATGTATTTGCCTGCAGCAACTCTGGGAAATAGTGTGAAATGATTGCTTTCAATACTCTTGTTTGAGAGTTCAAATCCATACAATTCCCTTTTGAAACATAACACATTCTGTTTAACGTGTACCTGCAAAGTATATGATCTGTAAAGTATACGATCTACAGTAATTGTTTGTTATTTTTTTCTTGTATTATTTGCATGCAACTTGGCAGCATGAAAGTCACTGTCACATTGTAAAGAAAAAAGTGGAAATTTTAGTTTAGGCCACTATAGGTAGCACAAACCAGCATGGCAGCATTCCACGACTCTCAGCACTCTGGATAGTACTCAGGGAAGAAAATATACCTGACAGGTAACTTTCTTTGGGGCACAAGGTGTAAGTGCAGAGAGATCATAGATAAAATATATCTGCTGCATGGTTTGATTCCACTTACATGATACTTTTACAGAGGGTTGACTAAATACATATTTAATCACATTTTCTGATACCATTGTGTTGCTGTTTAAAAATCAGCTGTCGTCACTATTGTTAACAACATGTTATTATTAGTCTGTCCACTTTACATTATTTGTCATTAATGACAAGTGTGATAATGTGTTCCACAAAGTACATGTCTGATGTTAAAGGAGATGTGAGAAGAAAGAATTGTTCAATGGAATACACTTCTTGCTCTGGTCATTGCTAAATATACCCATGTGTTGCATTTCATTACTTTCTATTTTTTCTATCATAGAGTCCTATTCTGATGTCTCTTCCATTTGTTCTGTGACTAGCAACTCGCCAAACTGAGTTTACTACCTGAGAAAAAAGTGAAAAATTCAGTTAAGCAGCTTAAACACAACTGGCATTGTTGCGCAGCCCCCTACAACATGGATAGTACTTACTTCAGTAAATGCACCTGACAGATATCAAATGATGTAAAACATGATGTATTTCTAGTGAATCGAGACAAATAAGGCACATGAAGCACTGTTCAATTCTTGTTTACAGAACACTTTGCCATTGATCATAATATTTTCTTTTCCATTTATTTTTTTCATTTTAAGGTACAATTGCTGTCCACCTGGTAGTGCACAAACATGGTTCCCTACCTAAAGAAATAAGTGAAAAATTTAGTTTAGGATGCCTTTGGTAGGGCTTAATATGACTGACGCCATTGTGCACCCCCTCCCACAACATGGATAGTACTTTCTTCAGTAAATACACCTGACAGATATCAAATTATGTGGAATGTAGTATAACTGAAGTGAGGTGAGAGAAATAAGGCCCATGAAGTATTGTTCAAATCCTGTGTAGAGATCACATTGCAATTAGTCACAGTATATCATGTTTTATTTTCATTTCCTTAAGGTTCAGTTGCTCTCCTCTAGGCAGCATGCAAACAGGGTTCACTACATAAGGGAAAAAATGAAAAATTTAGTTTAGGTTGCCTTAGGTAGCTCAAACTTGCCTGGCAACATTTCACAGCCAGCAGCACTCTGGATAGAAATCATTGAAAAAAAATGCATCTGTCAGGTAACTGCCTTTGTGGCACAAGGTGTGACTGAAGTCAATTGAGAGAAATAAGGCACATGAAGCATTGTTAAAATCCTTTTTACAGAACACTTTGCCATTTGCTGTCTGCTTGGCATGGTTCACTGCTTAAGAAAATAAGTGAAAAGTGTAGTTTATGCTTCCTTAGATAGCACAAACATGCCTAGCAATGGTGCACTTTCTTCAGTACTCTGGACAGCACTGAGAGGAGAAATTCCATCTATCATAGAACTATCTCTGTAGCACAATGTGTAAGGCCAGTGACTTTAGATAAATCATATGGCCTATAAACGGTTCAAATCCAGCTATAAAATACTTTTTAAAAAGGGTGTAAGAAGCCCATTTTTCACAACTTTTTGAATAGGACTGTAATCCTAAAGAAAATTGATAATTTTAAACATGTTTCTTGTAAGCAATGTATCAGTAAGCCTTGTATAATAAAGCTTGCTATTTAGAATATATTACAATTTTTTACAAAAAACACAACCTTATATGTGTCTGGTTTCTAGACATGACAATAATTATATTTCCTATAAAATTCACTAGCATATGTATGATGGGCACAATGCGTGAAGAATGTATGCAACAAACTGGCCTATTTTAACAAGCACTTTGAACTGCATCCATTTGAAACATATCTACTTGCAGAAAGAATGACATTTACTAAGAAATGCATTGCAAGAAATAATTACAACCACAGACATATAGGTCTCTCTGAAGTGTATCTCCATTCATTCTATGAATGTCTAATTTTCATGCTAGAAAGGTAGTTCTCCTGTGCCAATGTGAGTTAATGAATTAAGTTGCAATTTTTGCATCCTTTATCCCATGGATTTGATTCCCAGCTGTTACAATAATATTTTACCATTGTGTAAGCCGAAGCATGATAATATGTCAGAATTCAGCATCTTTCACCTTCCAAAGTGCAGCCATTAAAATCCATGCCATTAAGCAGTCCATTGTTGAACATTGAGACCTGGGATAATGGGTGGATCATTACACATGGCACAGCTCAATGCTATGTTTCACATCTTTACTGCTACATGATGTAATTAATATCAATATGTCTGCCAAGGAGTCTGCTTTCAATTGTGCCATTGCAGTTGGCAAGGCTGTACATCTTTGCACAATACCAGTAAGATGCAAGGTGCCAATTCAGACATATTTTGTTAGCTTGACTTTTGCAGACATTACTGACAATGGAGAGAATAGTACTTAATTTGGAGCACAGTGGTGAGGTGGAAGGAGTCCAGGATATATGTGGCAATCTTTTTGTAGCACTACAAATAGGAAGATTGTACCAGGTCTCAGTATAAGGTTGAGGCTTGGAATTCCTTAGCAAAGGCTGTCTCCACTGCAACTGGCATTCAACACTATTGGGGAACAATGTCGTTACCACTATAGTGATCATAAAAAGCACATGTAGGACCTCCTAAGCCAGGTTGAGGCTGAATTTAAGACCGGGAATACATCCCCATTCTGTAAGTATACTGGCCCATAACCTGTCTATGATATGGCAGTAATTATCTAGCAAGCCAATGTAGTTACTCATTATGCTTATATATATATATATATATATATATATATATATATATATATATATATATATATATATATATATATATACATACATATATACTTTTTTTCTTTTTTATGCTGTACAGCTTCAGAGGAGATAGCTGCAAACCTTGAGGCACACCACAAGAGATTAACTTGCCTCAGTAGGATAAGTATGATTCATGCAAAAATTCAAGCCATAATGTTATTTTCATTTGTTCAATCACTTGCATCTCCAGCAGGCCTACCTTATCCTTCATCTCAAGCATGCATGCCATCCCAAATAACTCTTGATGCTTGTATTAGACAATTAGAATACCAAATTAAATGTGTGTGGGTTCAGTACCCAGAAGCAGCAATTATTATTTTTTAATTGATAATTATTTATAAGATGTCAACAGCAGTCTGTCAAGAAAAAATACATTATGGTAACTATAATTATTAATTTAGTATGCATAATTCCAATCAGTCATAATGAAATAAAGGCAGTTGTTTCTCATATCAGAGCAGTGACATTTTTTATTTAATGACACACAAATACCTTTCCATCATATATAGATATTGCAAATGTGTGAAAGTAAATTATCATAATTTCTTATGTATTGCCAAACCAAGTTTGTTTAAAATATACAGTACTGTGACATGCCATGTATCTAATTATCTCATTGTATTGGTCTCCCCCACCCTTTCTCTATTTTTTTTTGTGGGGAGTTGTAATTTATTAACAATCTGCTGCTTGCATAACTGGCTGCTAAAAATTAATCATCAACAGCACAGAAAGGTACACCGGCCACTGTGGCATGGCCTGCCATACCTCCACAGATGGCAGCACAGACACCCAGAACTTCAGGATCACAACCTGCCAATATTGCCTCCACAATCCCTGCCCTACCTGCTCCAAGTGCATTTGGTAACTCTGCCCTGGCTGCTGGTGCAGTGGTACCCTCTGATGGAGGTGGTGATTTTGTCACCGAGCAGAAGCTGACAGGACTGGTGGAGGATATAATGGAGAAGGGCATCAGTGCATGTATCAGCAGGTAGAAAAGGTCTTGCATCACAATGCAAAGACGATGCCATGTCCAGCACAGACCCAGGGAGATGCTGCAGGACACAGTGATGACAGTTCTGAGGGATAGCACTAGATTCTCACTGCTCTCAAGCTGGATGTGGGTGTGCCTCCAATGTCCCCTACATATCCCCAACCATTGTGTCTGACAACCTTTTCTCTTCATCACTGTTGCATGACTTTAACTGGACCACTGAAATGTGCTCAAATCCACTGCACTATGGGAAGACGGAGTAAAGCCATACTAAAGGCAGTTATGTGATACAGTTAATTTAACCATCCTTAGGCTGCTGGATGTATTAAATTAGGAAGTCCTATATGGAGTGTTGACATAATTACCCTGTTTGAGGCCTGATGCTTTGGCATAGTGTCATGGGTTCGATTACAGCTGTATGTCAACTTATTAGTTCATGATATATCATATTCCTATTATATATTTAATTGCAACTGTCTCTATTTCTCTACATATAATGCATTTCCTTAACATAACATTGGAATAGTGCAGCAAGACATTGCTTTCAAAAAGACTGCACCCCCAACAAGGAGATTTAGTAAGCCAACCTTATCCTGTTTAGGTACTCATGTTTATTGCACTCTCCACCCTTTATCTGTACCTATAGCAATCAGTTTATTGTACAAAGCATGACAGATTAATGAAGATTTAATAAATAAGACCAAAACACCATACAGATGTTCCTGCCTGTCCCACAAAACATATTGTTGCTATTCCTCTCAGCATCTGTTTTTAACTCTCTCTGTTCACTCCATCCATAAGTTGTCAGTGTATTTCAATAGTGTTATTTTGATGCAGTGATGTAGTAATTCCTTTGTGGCATGATGAGGTAATGCTCAAATGTGCAGAAAGATGTTTGAATCATTTTTAGGTTCTAATCTAGCCGTTAGCTAAGTGTTACTGAAGGTCAGACTCATTAACGCTTAAACTAAGTGTACACTGAGTGTACACATTCTGTATTCAAGAACATCCTAACCACATGCTTGTGCTTTCTAGTTACTCAGAAAGATTTCAATAAGTGTAGACACAGTCTGCACTTTGTGTTAACTTTTATGAATCCCCCATTGATATTTAAGGCTGGAAGAAAATCATGTTTGTGCTGTCTGTTCACTCAGAACGGTGCACACTATTATCCTTCTTCTGTCATAATCTACTTTGTCCCTGCCTCCATGTCACCCTGTTGATGTATCTTGTCCTCTGCATTTGCATGGTGTCTGGCACCGGGCAAGATATGCAAAGAAGGCTAAATGTAAGTACACAGCTTATGATGATATCTTTGGATATGATTGCCTTTGTCCCCATTACACTGTCTCACTTTGCACCACTGTGCTAAGCTATGTTTATTCAGTTTACTGTAATTTTGAACCAGATGTACGAATTACAGTGGCCAACAGGGTAATAAAAATGAATATATACATACATTAAATTTTAGTGAAAGCTGCTTTCAAATATTAACTACCACAATTAGCATTTAATTAGCATGATTATAACATTTTCACTCTCCTTTGTTACACTACAATTGTATGTCCCTATCACATTAGCATGTCCATTATTATTTATGTGCGTAACTGCAAGATGGTCATTCACACTAATTATCATTACATCAGTATTGCAGGTTTTATATCAGAAATGCTTCTTATACACTTTCATCACATTTTGCGTGCTGGATATGAGTACACTTTAAACGCTTACCCTCTTCAACATTACAAAATCAATAACATTTTAAGTGTAACAATTCCCCCATTTCACTTCATGTAACAGTTCCCCAATTTCACTTCCCCTCATGCTGCATTGTTTCACTGTAGTTGCCCTTAATATATCTGGGCTACAGAGTGTGCTCCTATCTGAGCATTGCCTATATGCAATCCATTTTGTTTACATTGTGTCCTCCTGATTACAAGCACATTTTCATGGCCATGAACACTATTGCTGACCATGTAGGAGCAATGAGCAGCATGCATATTCAATTAATGCTTCTGCTCATTGAGCTAATATGCTTACATCATGTAGGCACAGCACGTTCCCTACATGATTATCAGTGAATCTTTCATTTCTTGTTATCAGTTTTAAGTTCATTTTTAAAACTGTATTGGTCTTGGCTGTTTTAAAATTATTCACAGAATTCATAGAAATAATAGACGTTCAATACTATTTTAAGCTAATAACTGTCTACACCTTGCAAATACCTGTCCTCAGGCTTTATATCCTACCTCAAGGAAGGAGATGCCAGTTAGCCTCACAATAAATTTAAAAGCACCCATCTAACTGACCAGGTTTGATTTGAAGTAAGGCATAGAATCATACAGCTTAACCTGCAAAGAATGTTTACTGTTCATATGTTCATAGATTCATAGGTATATGCTAGACTAATGACAATCAAAGTCTTTATAAGCCCTGCCATGTAATCCAACTGAACTGTGCTCCTATGTGTCATTGGCATTTATTAGGAGGGGTATATTAGTTAGGGAGTTTCTAGAGGTTATGTGGGGGGGTATGTTCATTTGGGCATTACTGTCTTGTTCAAGGTTATGCTTAAATGGGGTTAGGGATAGACTCCTCTTCCCATGGATGGGGAGCCTGTTCCAGAGCCTGAAGAGCCTCTGATAAACATAACTGTTTTGCCAACATATCTTACTTATGTTGCTGTTGGTCTTTTCGGCTTTTCCTGGTTAGGGGTCGCCACAGTGGAACTCCGATCCACTAATGATTGGCAGTCAATTTTTATGGTGCCAAGTTCCCAGCCCGATGCCCAACCTTTAGCGAAGGCATGCCCATTCACGCATGTCTTTCAGAGGCCCCTCAAACATGGGGAGGACATGCAGACTCCACACAGAAGGCATTCCCCGCACTCCAGCCAAGAATCAAACGGGAGAACCTCTTGCTGTGAGGCAACAATGCTACCGCTGTACCACTGCGGTCACAAGCAAAATTTAAATCCTTGGATCTAGTGGTTCTGATGCTGTTTGTTTTGTGGATGCGCAAAAGGTTCATCAGAGCTGGATCCGGGGACGCCTTGTATGCCAGGCATAAATTGCCTCTAAGTAACCAGTAGGAGACAGAGTATAGAGAAAGAACTTTAAAGTGACCGATACAGGGCAATGTGTTTATACCCTGGATTCTCCTGGTAAGAAACCTTTGTGGGTGTTCCAATTGTTGCATATGTCTGGTCAGGTACATGCCAAAGGGGGCATTATACACAGTGATGGGTCTGATAAAGGCCGAATAAACTGGTACTTTGACTTCCTCAGATCTGGATGCCTTGTCCTTACTTATACATTGGATGACATAGAATGCTTTTTTTTTACTACCTGTTGGTCAAAGACCAGATTACTGTTTACATATGTTCCCAGATCTCTGACAACCAGGTTAACTCTTAGGAGTGTTTTTTCAATGGAGTAATTAGCCTGGGTGGCAGGTTTTCCAAAAAAACATTATAATGTATTTCTTGGCATTGAGATTTAGTCTGTGACTTTGGCACCAGTCATTTGTTTGTGTTAGAATCTCTTGTAAGATGTTTGTGTCATGGGGGAGTCTATGATAGCTGACAATTTGCAATCATCTGCTCTCAGTTTGCAGCCATACTGTAAAAAAGGGGGAGATGTTGGGTGATGAATCTATCTTCCCATCATGTTCTGTTTATCTGCTGATAAAGGTTCAGATCTCTGGTTCTAGTTTTAGCTAGCTGCTTGTCTTACTGAGATATAGAAGATCAAGAACCACTGGATCTCTAAAAGTGCAGTAAGTGAGGCAGTGATCATCCCTACAGAGTCTGTAAGACACAGAGCACAATTACAGGGCTTTCAGTCTCTCCTGATAACAAAGGTGCTTAAGACATATCAAATGGATTGCTGTTCTCTATAATGGAACTGGTAAATGCTATATATAGGAGGATGACATGTTTGGGTCTAGAGTAAATACTTTTAGATACTATTTATTCTAAGTAGAAGGATTTCCTCCCAACAGTTGCCACATGGTGATCATATGAGAAGGAACTGACAATCCAAGTGCCTAGGTCCCTGACTACCCTTTTATTTTATTTTCTAGGGCATATTATTTATACTATACTGTACATTGCCAGTAGTTTCTGATTTTCAAAAGAAACAATACTATAATTTGTAGTGATCAGTGTAAGCCCATTGTCTTTATATCAGGTATTAACTAAGGTAAATGGTTACTGAAAGGTACTGATATCTGAAGAAATTTTAACAATTGCACCCAGTTTGCACTTGTCTGCAAATCTGGATAAACAAGGGTCTGGTTATCATTTTTGGAGTCAGGAAAATATATAGCAAACAGAGGACCAAGCAGAGACCCCTGGATGACTCTACTTATTACCTTATCACTATTTGAAGAGGCAGATGCCACATGAACTAGGAGGGTCCTGTCTTTCAGCCAACTGGCAATCCACCTTCCCATATAAGGATATAAGTTTAAAGATGATAGTTTCTTACAATTCCAGCATGAGGAATACCATCAGATGTTTTGCCCAAATGACATCAAGCTGTATGAACAGCATAACCACTGTCAATGGATTGTGTAATTCTCAAAAATAAATTAACAGAGTTTAACAGGCATGATCTCCCTTTGATAAACCAAATTGTTGGGGAGGGGAGCTAAATGGGATTTTTAATGTAATTAATGAGATCAGTTATGATAAGCTCCATAGCTTTACAGATCATACTAGTAAGGCTGATTGATTTATAATTCCCAGAGTCAATGGTAAGACCACCCTTGTAGGGGGTATCACCACAACAATGTGCCAGTATTTGGGTACATATTCTGTGGCAAGTCTCAGGTTAATGATTTAAGGAGAGGTTTATCAAGAGCCTGTTTGATGCTTCTTAATAAGCACCCAGTAATGTCATCAGAAGCCATGGAGGAAATGTTCTTGCTTTCAGTTACCTTAACAACATGTTCTTTAGTACTGATAAGAGGACCAAGGGAATCTGGGATGAGTGGTATTGAGATAGGTGCTTCAAGGGTGAAACTTGCACACTACATGTTTACTAGTATATTTGCAATGACATTTGGGACAGAGTATGGGGTCCCAGTATTATTCCTTACTTTTCTAACATAGCTAAGAATGATATTATTTACTTCAGAAACTAGTTTCTGTTCATGGGTTACTTTATTGGTCCTTATAGGACTTTTCAATTAATTGGTAAGCCATTCACACCTTTCTGCACAACTTAAGGATTTTTTTTTTCCTTTGCTATAAGGCGTGTTTCTGTCAGTTGACCATTTGAGGGATATTTTTAAATTCTCTATTGTATTTGGCCCAAGTTGAACCTGCTAGGACTGTGCATTAGTCTAAGCAGGCAACAGAAATCCTTAGTAAAGCTGTTTGCTGTTTTGGTGAGAATGGCACTGATATAATGAGTAACGTTAGAGATTTTATCATAAATTTATGAAACGTTTGCTCTTCTGAAGAACTTAAATATGGCAAAGCTGACTACAGAGGGGTTGGACGTTTTGAGAGGAACTGTCACAAGTTCATGATCCAACTTAAATGGGGAAGGAGAGACTATGGGAGCGAAACAGGAAAAGACAGCATTTGTGAAGACCAGAGTCAGAATATTTTAGCCTCTAGTGGGTCTGCTATTTGATCCAATGAATTCTCATTCATCAAATTCAAAAATTTCTTGGAATACTGTACATTAAAGCTATAAGTGTTCCAGTCTGTGGTTGGATAGCTGAAGTCATTTAGGATTATAGAGATATTGTTTATAGGAATTTTATCTGAAACTTCCAGGAATCTAACATGATCATCTGGAGACATGGAAGGAGGTCTGTAGATGGTGTAAGCTGGTAGCTTGTCTTGTCCATGGTAAAATGAAGTTCTTAGAACTCAGTTTGCCAGTCTGTAGGTATCAGTCTAGATAAGATGTGGTCCCTGACAAATACAGAAACACTACCAGTTTCCATCAGGGCTGAGGGTAATGTAGGCAAAAAAGTCAGGTATGGAGGAAGTGCTTTCTTCACTCTTAAACCACGTCTCTGTAAATATACATACATGGACATGTTCCAGATGCAAGAGCACTTGATCAAGTTATTTGAATCAGTATTTTTTTTTTTTATTCTGGGAAAAGTGTTTTAAAGCTCTTTAAGCCTATATTCAGTAATTATAGTTAATAACTCTGCTGATGTTGCCATTTATGTGGTCTTACATTCTTTTTTCCTGAGAGGAGTAAGAGCCAGGCTAGTTCACTTATAGGTTCATAAGTACCTACTGACCTATTGATCTTTATGGATCTTAAGAAGCCTAGTCTTTGAGTCTCACAAGGGATAATTGGCTAGGCTTAAAATGGCTCACAAGGGCAGTTAGCTTAGTACTAGCCTATGAACCTATGAACCTATTACATTCCCTTGGTAGTTTTAGCCATTATATTTTGCATACAAATAACTCAGAGGTGGGCAGAACAAAGATATGTTGGGAAGTTTATTTGTTACCCCTCTCCACGAAGGAAATGGGTGCTAAACTGCGAGTGAATATGTGATTTCCCATCCATTCATCTAAAACACTTTTGAAAAGAGAAGTACTTTGCTTTAGATGGAGCTGAAGACAATTCCATAGAAGTATTCTCTTTGAAACGTACATCTCCCTCTAACATGCTCTATTTATGTTGTAAAAGAGATTGAGATCCTTGAGCAGATGTTCACACTACAAGTGGGACAGTCATTGGCTGTTATGCTCAAAAGCTTTCCTTTTCAGAACTTTGCACTTATTCTAAACAACAGAGCCAAGAGTCTGAAGAATTTTCATTCTGCTGCTGGTTTTTACTTCTCTCTTGTTGCCCATGGCTTATGTTAATTTGACTATAAAATTCCCTCCATCTCTTCTTTCATTGGATGTTGCCAGCAAGCATAAAAGTATGATTTTGTCAAGTCACACCTCCTAAGCTATTTAAATATATTTGCTCTAACATTATATTGCACAAATCCAGAATAATGAGATAATAATAACTAGATCAGAAATTAAAAACTGAGATAGTCTGGAATCTCTGGCGCAAGACAAAAACCCCTCTGATAGACAGAAATTCGGTGAATTACGTAACAAAGTCAAAAAATTAATAAAACAGGACAAAATTCTATATTACCAGTCTGCCCTGACCTTCACCCAAAACAACCCTAAACAATTCTGGTCAACCATCAACTCCATCCTCCACCCAGGAACAGTAGGAACCCCCTCCACCAAACAAAACAAACTCCTCTGAAAACATTGCCACCTCTTTCAACACTCATTTCACACAAACCGTTCTATCACTAGCAAAACAACACAACCCCTCAACCCTAACCCCTCCAACTACACCTAGTAACTTGCCCACTGCATTCGCTTTCTCTCCTATCCCTACTTCCAATATAAAAACAACTCTTATCAAAACTATAGCCCACAAAACTAGCAGCTGACAACCTCCCAGCTGAGTACCTTAAAATTGCAGCTGACGCCCTAGCTTACCCAGTTGCAATCCTGATTAACCAATCTTTATCTGAAAGCTATGTCCCTTCACAATGGAAGATATCCCACATTATCCCTCTCCACAAAGGTGGGCCCTCCACAGAATTCACCAACTACCAGCCCATATTAATTATGTCTCCTCTATCAAAAATACTTGAGAGATGCATTCACTCTCAAGTTCTAAACTACCTCCTTACTAACCACCTCCTATCTAACACACAACATGGTTTCTGACCATACCACAGCACAACCACTGCTTTACTTGCTTTCACTAATACAATACTTCAACATAAAAACAATGGTTATTTCACCTCTGCAACTTTCTTAGACCTATCTAAAGCATTCGATATGGTTTCTCATAAACAACTCATCACTGTCCTCAATACTCTATCCTTCTCTCAATCTGTCACAAACTGGTTCCAGAGCTACCATCAATCTGTTGTTTGGCATAATGATATATCCCCCCAATTCCCTGTCTCAATAGGTGTTCCCCAAGGATCGATCCTCGGACCCTTACTCTTCTCCATATTCACTAATAATCTAGCCTCTGTTACCAAACAGGCCACTCTCATACAGTACGCAGATGGTTCCACCATCATCTGCTCAGCCCACTCCCTACCTGAACTTCAAAAGACCACACAGGAAGCCTTTTCCTCAGTTGAAACTTGGCTTTCAGATGCACAATTAATACTTAAATCAAACAAAACTAAACTCCTCATCTTCCAACCCACCAAACACAATCTAAACACTCACCAATTTAATATTAAAGCCAATGACAACACCATTATAGGTTCTAGGTACTAAGCTATTGGCCCTAAGGCCTATATAACCCTAGCCAAAGGTACCCTGGCTTTCGCCACCCAAGAAAATTATTTTCCTGTGCTACTGTCTAGCAGAGCCACAGAAGTGATCCCTGGGGTGAATTTCCTATCTCCCATCCAATCATCAAGATTTTTCTTGAAGAGTGCTAATGAGGAGCTTTGTTTGATATAGATCGATAGTTTGTTCCAGAGTATGGGAAGTCTCTGGGACAGGAATCTATCTCTCCAGCATGTTCTGTTTATTGTGGTGACAAGGTTTAGGTCCCTACAGCATGTAGCTCGTAGGGATTGGGATTTCTTTAAGTGGAGCATGTCTAAAAGCTCTGGGTTTGACATAGCTTTGTGTGTTAGGCAGAGATCGCCTCTGAGTAGGCGATATGTGACGGAGTAAAGCTGCAGTTTTTTGAGACGGTCTGCATAGGGTATCTGTTTGAGGCTGGTAATCCTCTTTGTGAGGTATTTATATGGCCTTTCCAGTTGTTGTAGATGTCTTGTGAGGTACATACCAAAAGGGGCAATGTACTCTATAATGGGTCTAATGAGTGACGAGTAGAGGGGAACAATGACCTCTTTTTTCCTGGATGAGAAACCTTTTGTAATGAGGTGTGCCACGTAGAAGGATTTCCTGACTACTCTGGCGATGTGATTATCAAAGGAGAGACTACTGTCCACCTGTGTCCCAAGGTCTCTTATCACACTTTTGGTGTTAAGTAGACTACCGCCTATGTGGTAGTTCATGGGTACAGAGTTTTTACCAAAAGGGATGACAATGCACTTTTTGGCATTGAGCTTGAGGCCATGGCTTTGACACCAGGCATCTGTCTCAGTGAGGCCCTTTTGTAGGATGTCCACATCTTTTGGGGTTTTCATTATGGCTACTAGTTTGCAGTCATCTGCAAACTTCGTTAGCCAAAGACCTTCTGTGTTGGCCTGTACTTCAGAGAAGTAGATACCAAACAGGAGTTATCCCCCCAAAAGACCACACCAAACTGCTTGGAGTTGAAATTGACAATAACCTCAGATTTAACATCCACATCTCGTTAACCATAAAAAAGTACACAAAAAATAGGAGCTTTATACAGAAATAAGCAATTCCTCACCAAAACAGCCAAGATTTCAGTTGCAAATAGCCACCTAATGTCCACCCTACTCTATGCCTCTCCAATATTTACCAACCTAAGGCAAAGTGAGTTAGGTAAACTTGAAGCTTGCTACAACAAAATAGCAAGATTTGCCACTGGTGCAAACTACCATAGCCACCACTGCATCCTACTTACTGAACTAGGCTGGCTAGAACTCCCTCACCTCCTTCAATGCTTCCAACTCTCACTCACCCACAAACTACTAAATCATCCTCTAAAAGTCCCCTCCCTCCAAAATCTACTCCAACCTTATCATACCACCAGACCACTATGCTCCAGCAACAAAAATCAATTACAGGTAACTAGAACCAGGAACTTTGCTGGAGAAGCTCTGTTCTCCTACTCCATAGCAAAATTATGGAATACCCTTCCTCACACTATAACTTCTGTGTCATCATGCACTAACTTCAAGGCTGCTCTAAAATCTCATCTAAAAGAGCACTGGGCATGCCCCTGTAAGAAACCTCTCTAACATCTCTACCCCAACCTCTCTAATCCCTTTCTTCCACCCCTCTAACTACCTCATATTGCAGCTATATACATTGCTTATAAACCTATATCTCAACTGTAATCTTAGCCACTGTTATTCAAGGGTAATAGCTGCTAGCTCAGCTATTAAAATACTTGCTAGTTTTTATGGCACCAATGATATAAGTGTTGTACCATTTAACTAAATACTTGATTTCATTTTGAACTATAACTGTTTACTACTATTGTTAAACAAAAACCTACCTATACTTCTTGTAACTTGCAATTGTTGTTTTTAATTTTTGTTTTTATTGTGGAGCTTTTCTCCCCGGGCCTCCACTGAAAAAGGACCTGTGTCCAGTTGGATTTTCCCGGGCAACAAATGTAAATAAATAAAAAAATTAATAAATAATAATGATTGCCCACTGAGCTGATTTAGCTGTTGTTAGTGGTTCTAGAGTCATCTGTCCTTACTACAAATTTGACTTTGGAAGTTCTTCACAGTCACATTTCATCACCTTATATTAATGATCTCTAGAAGGTCAAATGGGAAATCCATCCCCTTAGACTGCCAAAGCTTGAGCTACCCTTGATTTCATATCTTCCTAATTGCTTAATGCACATTTCAGTACCTAGAAGTTTTAACACATTTTTCATCTAACTTTAAAAATCTGCAACATCTCAGACAAGACTACCAATCACTAGAGAACCTTCTGTGTATTATGTGTATTCTACCACAATTATATACACCCTCAGCTGCCTTTACTTTACTCATCTAAACACAGATACATTAGACAAGATGTAAGATCAGCATGCTAGTTTCACCTCTGCTGCTAACCTTTCAATACTAGTCTCTTAAGACAGTGTACAAACTGCCTTATGCCCACAAATGATGAACTTATACTCAACAATACTAATTCCATTCAGGAGAGGTGTAAATACCTAATTAATCTGGAGGTTTCCCTCTTACCGAAAACACACCTCCACCATGATCATTCTTTAATCATAACAAACTGTCATGCTGAGGCTATAAAACAATCACTTCCAAAGTCACTTTGAAATAAGAAGATGAAATCTTGGCAAAAATCAGGCCACTCATCCACCTCGCATGCATCATCCTAATCAAAAGTGCTCCAAATCTATAACTTTGAACCACATCAGCAATACAGATGTTTTAGTAATAGCTGAGTCTATTACCAGACACACTGAGTGGTCACTCACAAGGCTGAAAAAGAAGAGTGTTATAGTGAGTTGTCTTTCAGGTGCCAGGGTCTTTGACATTACAAGGGCCTTAAGGACTCTAACCTCTAACAAATATGACTATGGCATGGTTGTGGTGGATGTGGGAGGGAATGACTTGAGGTATAAAATCTTGAGGTACATACAGAAGGACATGTCAATACTTTCCATGCATGTTACAAATGCAGGTAAGACACTGGTCCTGAATATAATCCTTACTTCTTCTTGAATGAGGCCTAGACCCAAAGAAAAGATGTTTGACTTCAATAACAGGTTAAATGGCTGGTGTCATTTGAGGGAGATCAAATAAGGGATGAGATGCACCACTCCAGCTTGCTTTACTAAGGATGGCCTACAAATCTCACTCCAAGACTTCTGCATACTGGCTAAAGCCTTTGTTGCCCCTCCTTGCATGTTTAGGTAGAGCCAATTGATGGATATTCCAACATAACAAGCATATCACTCCAAAAATCATATCACATAAAGGTGGCTCTTCTCAAAGCCAACAATCTAAACAATAAATTGCCTGATCCTGGAGCACTCTTATATTTAGAAAGTCTCCATGTCTGCATACCTCTTGAGGCTTGGTTTAAAAGTAAGGACAGCATTCCATCTATACCCAGATTTTGCACTTTTCATGTCTTCACACTCAGTGGCAACTGTGGTGGAATATCTATGTTTGCCAATAATTATATTACCTGCAGGCAGATCTCTAGTGATCCATAAACTGAACTCACTAGACTACAGATAACTCTCCAGATATGATTAATTATTAACTAATAGCATGTTGCAGAACACCTTTGTTTTCCCATGATAACCACCAAAGATTCCTCAGTGCTCTAAATGATCTCCCTACTAGCAAAACTACCATTATTTTGGATTATTTTAGTTACCCTTCAACAAATTAGGACACCTATACCTGCAATGTCAGATGTGCCCAAGCATTTTGAGATAATATACAAAGAACACAGCATTCTTAACCTGATCTTTACAATTATAGCTGCCTCTTGCACAACTCCTCTAGTATCTTTTCCTCAGTGAAGTCTGACTACAAACTTGTTATCTTCACCTTTATTTTTCAAAAAGCCTCCAATGTAAACCTCACTGAAGTTAAGGACTCCAAATATGCCAACCTTAACCTGTTCTGTATCGAAATACCAAAATTCACTTTTGATTGCTCTACCCTGACATTGCTAAAATGGCAAACTTCATTAAGGAATTGTATATCCATTTAATAAAAAAAAAAACATAGAACTAGCAGTCCCTATCAGCTCCAAGCATCATGGGAAATTCAAAAAATAAATCACCCTATAGGTCTGCCATGATAAATAAATTGTGTAACAAAGTAAACTAAATTGTGTAGTAGATCTAATGTCTCTCTTCTCAAGGAAAATATCAAAAGCATTACAAAAAAAAAATCTTTTAAAAGAGATCATGAACCTAGGTAGTTCTTATAGGTTCATAGGTTCATAGGTTCATACTAGGCTATCTGCCCGAGGGCATTTACAAGCCTAGCCCATAGTTTTGTGGCTTACGCCACCCCTTTAGTATGGGGAACTATACCCATTATTTTGCTGTGCCTCTGTTGAGCAGTGACACTGAGGTAATCCCTGGGGTATATCTGCGATCTCCCATCCATTGGTCAAGATTTCTCTTGAACAAGGCCAGCGAGGTGCTCTGCCTCACATATACCGGGATTTTATTCCACAGCATAGGAGTCTTTGGGTGATGAATCTATCCCTCCAGCACGCCCTATTAATAGCCGTGTCGAGGTTTAAGTCTCCGCCCTTGTGGCTCTGACGGATCTAGATTTTTGAGGTGAAGCATATTCATCAAATCTGGGTTTGACATGGCCTTGTATGTTAGGCAAAGGTCACCTCTGAGCAAGCGGTGCGACTGAATAGAGCTGGAGTTCTTTCAGTCGGGCAGCATAGGACAGATGTTTGAGACCCTTTATCCTTTTGGTGAGGAACTTTGTGGCCTCTCCAGCTGCTGCAAGTGTCGGGTCAGATACATTCGAATGGGGCATTGTACTCAATCATTGGTCTGATGAGTGATGAGTATAGGGAGACTATGACCTCCCTTGATCTAGATGAGAATCCCTTCATGATAAGGTGGGCAATGTAGAAGGTCTTCCTAACTACTTTAGCTACATGGGTGTTGAATGACAGACTACTATCAACCTGGGTCCCCAGGTCCCTGATAACTTCTTCTGTGCTCAGTGGATTGCCACCTATTTGGTAGCTAGGGGTAACCTTGTTTTTCCCGAAGGGTATGACTATGCATTTTTTGGCATTTAACTTTAGGCCATGGTTCTGGCACCAGTTATCCATTTCTGTGAGACCCTTCTGAAGGATATCTGTGTCAGATGTGTTTTCTACTATGGCGCCCAGTTTGCAGTCATCTGCAAACTTTGTCAGCCATAACCCTCCTGTGTTTGCTTGTACTTCAGAAAAGTAGATGCCAAACAAGAGTGGGCCCAGGACTGAGCCCTGTGGTACACCACTTGTGACAGGCTTTGAGTCTGACATGGCGCCAGCAACTCTGACTCTGTGGGTTCTGTCACTCAGCCAGTTTGCAACCCATCTTGTGATGTATGGGTTAACATTTAAGCTGATGAGTTTTTCAATGATACCCGAGTGGGGTATTGTATCGAAGGCCTTCGGCAGGTCGAGGTAGGCTGTATGGACTGCCTTTCCCTCATCAATGGCTTTGGTGTCTGTTTCGCAAAAGTCAACCAAGTTTAGAAGGCATGATCTGCCTTTGACAAAGCCAAACTGGGATGGATCCAAAGTCTGCAAATTCCCTATGTCTTTATTTATGAGGTCCATTATGATCCTCTCCATGGCTTTGCAGATAAGGCTTGTCAAGCTAATGGGCCGGTAATTTCCAGGGTCGGTGGAGGCACCGCCTTTGTGAAGTGGGACCACAGTTGCAGTGCGCCACTCCCTGGGTACGTATCCAGAGGTAAGACTATGATTAAACAGCTGTCCTACCTGTGGGTTTAATTCCTCATTGAGTTCGTGGAGCACACAGCCGGGGACACCATCAGGTCTCATGGATGCTGTGTTTTTTGCTTTGGAGAGAGCAGTTCTCACTTGGGCGTTGGAGATGTTTGGGGGCTGCAATCACTTGGTATAGATATCTCTCCTTTTGGGGGGGGGAGAAGTTTGCACTGAACCTGTCAGCCAGTATGTTGGCAATGTCTGTAGGATCAGTAATCTTCACATCATTTTGAACTAGTTCTAAGCATATCTGGGAGTTTCCTCCCAGGTTTCTAACATAGCTAAAGAAGGCCTTATGATTGTCTTTTGAGTCTTTAGCTATTTTTCTCTCAAAATTTGCTTTGGATGATTTTATGAGAGCTCTTAGTTTTTTACTTATAGTGATCAAGGGTGTCTTACCTTTTAAGGATTTTGCTCTATCTTGTAGTAGCTTCCTCCTTTGTTGTAGAGTTTGTTTATGGCTGGGGTCCACCAGACTGGACGCTTGCCTTTGGTACAAAGAGTCTTTGTTTTGCTTAGGATTGCCTTATCCATGCAGTCCTGCAGGTGCTGGTAGAAGGCATTTGTAAGTGATTCAGTGGCTAGAGTACTGTTTTCCGCTCGGGCCCTTAAAGGAGACCACACTAGTCTTTAGAAGTGTGAAGTCGGTTTTCGAGAAGTTTTTTACTGTGGTCTTTTTTATTTCAGGTGGGGGTGGGATGAGGACCTCCAGCGAGATTAGTTTGTGATCTGATCTCACCAGTGAGGGGTATACTTCCGGTGTTGAACATTGTGCTCCCATGTTCGTGATGATGAGATCAAGTATGTTTTCTCCTCTTGTGGGGATGGTGACTAGTTGTTCCATGGCATTTGAGTTTATGAATTCCAGGAACTTTTGGGCTAGGGTGTTTGGGCTTGAGTAAGCCAAACATTTTATTTATTTATTTATTTATTTATTTATTTATTTATTTATTTAACATTTCTTTATCAGGGAAATCCATTTTGGCATAAATCCCATTTTCAGTGTAGGCCCAAGGAGAAAAGCTCAATAAACATAATGCAGTTTTATTACATAGATATAGTACAGTTTCCTTACATAAATTAAACATGAAAAAAGCAAGTAATATTTGAAGTCACACTGAGTGTTATAAATGATAAATCCTTCTTTAGCTATGCTAGAACTCTAAAAAACTACACTGTTCTAAACTTGAAAGCCTCCTATTCTGACCCAAAAGACATTGCCAATATCATTGTAAACAAATTTAATGGCAGTTTTGCTATCCAAAGCCCCAAATATTTGAATTTCTTAATCCATCCAATTATTTCTAATAAAAATAATTTATTAAAAGTGCCAACTAATACCAAAAATACTCCTCCATGAGACCCTATAATGAACCTGGATGGTTAATTAATAATGCCAGACATGCCCCTGCAGAGTCCCTCCTCAAACCATTTAGCCTTATTTTAGTTGCTGCTTTTGTCCCTGATGAGTGGTGATGTCCCTCGATAACCATGGACTTACAACTGATCCAGGTAATTACAGACCTATGCGTCTTACAATCTTCACCTGTAAAACTATGGAACATATTATAACTGACCGCATAAACTACAATAATAAGAATCTTATTAGATACAACCCCCCAACAGTATGCCTTTGTGAAGGGTAGAGCCTGTCTACTAAATCTGGTAAACATCTTCAAAAGGGTAATGGAGGCTATCTTGACCTGGCCAAGATCTTAGACACCATTCTCCATGCTGGCATAATATATTCTTTAAAAATCAATCCATGTGTGGTAAGGTGGGCAGCAAACCAGCTGAAAGACATATCCATCGCAGAGCAAACTACAGATGCCTAATCAGAATGTATTAAAGTGACAAATGGTGTCCATCAGGGCTCAGGGTTGGGACATCTCCTTTTTAGAATCTACTTCTCATATCATGAAACAGAGTCAACATCTCTGGCAAACAAAATTTGCAGATGACCGCAAACTGGGAGTTGTTAAGTCATTGTCTGTCACCAAAACCCTCCAAAATGAACCCTTTCTAGCAAATTACTGATGTACTAAAAATGGGCTGAGACTGAAATTGGTAATTTGTGATCAATGCTGTATCTCAGTTAACAAATTGAAACAAAGAAATAAAACAAATATGCTATAAAATGTAGTATTATTGCTTTTGTTTGACAGCCCCTTCCCTCATCATATTGTACATACCATACATAAGATGAAAATGTACTCAGGGACTTGGAACTTGGGTTAACATTCACTCACTTTTGGCCATCATATGATAACAGCTGTCAGAAAATTCTTCTACTTACTATAGCAAATTTCCAGCAGAATGTCATCAAAATCTAAAAAGGTAGTCATTCCCTTATACACAGCATGGATCAGACCAATTAAGTGCAATGCTCCATTTGGGATGTAACTCACTAAACATATCAAACAATTACAATTGCAATGATTCCTAATTAAAAAAAATCACAAGCCTAAAGTCTCTGCACTATCAGTCGAGGTTTAAAGCTCTATCCTTTTATTCTGCCCTGCTTACCATGCCATTAGAGACCTGGTTGTCCTGGATCTCCTGGATATCCACAAGTTCAATGGCTTCTGCAGTACTAGAAACTGGGACCTTAAGCAGCAAGTTAATAAGACACCGTGAAGGAACAGATTTATAACCCAGCACTTCTCAAACGTTGGAATAAACTTCCCCTACATGCTAAGCAGCACAGCTCATTATCTTCCTTTAAATATAATCTTAATAACTAGATGGCTATCCACAAATTTACTTAGGAATTGACTGGTATGATCTTCTTGGAAAAAGGACGTGTGGCCTGAGAGAGGGTACTCAGTCAGGTGTAAATGGTGGAATAACTATGAATCTATAAGTCTATGTAATGGACAGCTTCCAAACTTCACAAAGTCTGTAGCTAACATTAATAAGTATGACTTGTCTCTGAAGACAGTGGGGTTTGTGGGCACCTTTGGCCGGGATCTTATAGAAGATACTATGGCATGATGGTCAGATTCTTTATCTACACAATGAACACAGAAGAGAGAAGTGAAAGAATAATATTGTAAAGTTCCTTCAAGTGAGATCTATTTATGTCAAATGACTTGGCATTTAATTGTAAAATACTGATATTTTATTACTATCATTATTAGTTTTCAAAATGAAAAATCAATGACTAAAGTAAAATGTTTGTTTCAGACATTTTTCTGAAGGCAAAACAAGTGGCATCACTGTATACCTTATGTTTGTCAGAATTTGATAAAATCTGTTGAGCAAAGACATAGGTTTAGAAGCAGTTCCCTCATATTCTCTATGCCTTGCATGGCGTGCAAGATCAGTGCAGGAGCCATAGCAGGCAATATGTCTGCCGTGCGATCCAGGAACAGCCTGCAGGGGTGTGCACGAGCACTCCGGCACTAGTCCTACACAGACTAAGCCCCTGTAAGCAAATCACCCCAATTGCAGAGGAAATCCATGCAAATGAGGTGAATTTGCAATCCAGTAAGCTTGCAACTGGCCGTGCAGGACTAGTGCAATCTGTAGAAATGTACTCGGTTAGCAACGAGTACATTTCTGCAAAATCCAAAACAGAGCTGTGACAGCTCCAAATAAAGGCTGCATATCATCCAGGAAGCATGTCAATGGCCAAGTATAAGGCCATTGGCATTGCAAACAGCCCAAAAAAATAATAAAAAAATTTACTTTTATTTTCTTTTAGCCGATCTCGGCTGTTTAAGTGTGGGGCAGTGGCGCGCAAATGGGATCGGGGGAAAATAACAAAATAAACCTAACTTAAGCATTCTGACTAAAATCAGTATTCTGCCATGCAAGTCAATGGCAGGCAGAAGACAACATGGCCAGTGAGTAGTGGTTACTAAGGGGGGAGGCTCAGTGTGAGACATGTAACTATACATTAGCAGGCAATCCTATGCAAATGAGGGGAATGATACTGAATCCCAGTTTTCCCCAGCATGTTACTCAGGTCCCAACAGTGTAAGAGTAGGAATAGCTTGGTGCAAGCCTAGGAGTTAGGTGACATCATGGGGGTGTGTGTCAGGCATACTGTAAGCGGATTGGAGCCCTGTGGCTAGGGTTTGCTCCTAGCTTAGCACATCTAAGCTAGGGGGTGTGTCTGAATCTGCCTAGCACTATTTACATTGCCTAAGTGGGTGTGCACAACGCACACCAAGTCTTAAAGAAAGAAAAAAAGTTAAACCAGGAAATAGCAGCACTGTGCACATTTGAGCACTATGTTTGTGCGGCACACCCTGGGTTTAAACAGGAAGGCAATGGGAAGGGAAAACAGCAGTAGGAAGGTAATCAAGGAGAACTAGCATAGCTGGCAGGTGAAATGTATCAGAATCAGCCAATTACACAGGGACCAGCCCAGCCCAGCCCAGCCCAGAACATGACTATAAACTATACAAACACCTTCCCCTCTGGATTTTCCCACACTCTACACCACCGGTGTAAACAAGCAGGGAACTTTTAACACACACAACAGCAAAATGATAGGGGCTGCAATAGCTATCATACAACAACTTGTGGAAGAGGCTGAGGGTGGTGAGGATGTGAATGCTGTCAACCAACCCACAGTGAGGAGACAGAGAAGAGTGTAGAGACCCAGGGTAACCTACCAGGGGCTACATGAGCTGGAGATAGTGGAGTACTATAGGGTGGACAGGGACCTCCTACAGCAAATTGTTGAGCTGTGCTGGCCATGCCTCACACACAGAACTAACAGAGGGGAACCCATTCCAATGGATACCAAGGTATGTGTAGGCCTAAGAACACTAAATACAGGTACCTTTCAAAGGCCAACTGGGGATATGATGGGGATCTCACAGGCATCAGCATCCAGGGTACTTCACCAGTTCCTGGATGCCATGTCAGCACATGTCGGTGAGCAAATATATTTCTCCAACACCCGTGAGGCGTTGGCCAGAAATATGCAATTGTTCCACCAAATAGCAGAATACCCCAAGGTAGTGGGTGCTATAGACTGCATGCACATACACATCAAAGCACCACCCGGTGAGCGGGGTAAGGTCTACATCAACCGCAAGGGCTTCCCCTCCATCAACTACCAGGTCGTGTGTGATGCTCAGGGCATAATAATGAATGTGTGTGCTGGCTGCCCTGGAAGCTATCATGATTCCCACATCTGGCATCTGAAGCAGCTGTACCAGAGATTTGCCAGTGGGGACACCCCTGACGGTCACCTAGTGGGGAATGCTGGATACGCACTGGAGCCATGGCTGATGACACCCATCAGAAATGTGCACACACCCAAACAAGAACTCCATAATGAGGCACATGCACAGACCCAAATTATAGTAGAGCATGTCTTTGGGATGCTCGCATCATGGTTCCGGTGCCTGGACACATCCTGTGGAGCCTTGCAGTACTCACCGAATTGTCCTCGTATGTGCCATGCTACACAATATGATCCTGTGGAAACAGCTGCAACAGGAATAGCCACACAGCCTCCCACTATTGCCAAGGCCTGCACAGGCACAGAGTGACTAGGAGGAGGAACAACCTGAGCCTGCCCTAGTAGGCAGAAGGAGGCGTGTCCAGTATGCCCTGACCTTGGCAAAGAGGCAATGCATAACACATACACTGACACAGGAGGAACCCAGGGAATAACACCTCTCTCTGACTCTCACATACAGTAAAAGGGATGCCAAACATTACACTACCTGTGCTCAACCATGTGTAGGGATTGTACCATGTGCATCCGACATAGGCAGCCCTGCAGCACCACCCTCAATTTTAGGACACTCACAAGGTAAGTGACTCACGCATGCCAGTCAGGGGAGTTCACATACCCAGCAACAGTCACAGCCAGCAGGACAGGTGTAAACAAATACAAAGGCTGTGCTATATCCTCTGAATGATGCCTATGGGTAACCCCCCCTCCAGGCCTACACAGACAGACTACAGCAGGTCAGGCAGTGGGACTTCAGTTCTGAAGGGTAGGAAGTCAGAAACTAATATGTAGGTAAATCAAAGCTATGATCTGTAGTACAATGGTATGCCTCTAGTCAGCATGATAGGTAAGAATACAGAATGAAAGGGAGTACCTGACATACCAATACAGTCTTAGCAAATGTGTACAAGTGTCAGGTGTGCCCCCCCCCCATCCTACGTAGTAATGCAATAACAGTCAGGTGTGCCCCCCCAAATCCTGTGTGGAAATGAATAAATAGTCAGGTGTGCCCCCCCCATCCTATGTAGAAATGTTGTAACAGTCAATGCCAAATGGTCGACGGATACCCTGAAGAACCGGTATGCTACCTGTAGGTGTACAACACAAAGGTTAGCACTGCAGTACAAACTACCTGGACTCATTCCACACAGTCAGTAGAGATGGGCATACTGGGCATGCTCACACACTTATTGGAATGAAGGCAATGTCAGTCAACAAGAGGAATGAAAGCAATGTCGGTCAACAACATACTAGAAGGTCATTCTGGGCATGCTCATACACTTAAACACATGAAGGGCATGTCTGCAAACACCAGTGGACCAGACATATCTGGCAGTCACAGATGTTAGTGCAGACACTCCTCAGTATGCACCAAAAATGCTTTGCACACACAGTGGATAGGAATACAGACACATATATATATAAGGACAACACACTATAATAAGCCAAAGGTAGAAGTACATAGATGTGTGGAAAAGGGTGACTGTGACAAGGAGCCATCCAGGCCTGTCCAACCCAGCACACAGCCAAAGGGCCACAACCACATGAGTTTCAGATGTCACTCACTATAGATACTAGCCACTGGCATCCATCAGCAGTACAGACTATGTGGTGCACGTGCTAGCAGTGCAACATGACTGTACAAGGAAGTAGTCATCTAGCAGCTGTATACATGTACCTGTGATATATGACCCTGTGTGTGCCCACATGTGGTGTGTCAACCCCTAGATGAATGGGCTATGGCCCATGGCCACACACTGCCCTCCCCATAGGCCTACTATGACAAGCCTGCTGAGGTCATCCACCTAGAAATACACCTTTGGGAGAGTTCTAGCCCAGTAATCTCCATAGCACGTCCTATAACTGCGTACCTCTGTAGTGTGATAAATTAGTTCGGTAGGAGTTCTAACCCCAGATTTGGCAAGTGTGTGGGTGTGTCTGTCTGATTCTGTCTGTGTAGAGAGCAATGCTTTTTAGGGTAGTCACACACCCTACAATTCAAATGCTGTACTTTGAAAAGGCTGCTGATGTCATCCATCTAGAAATACACCTCTGGGAAGATTGTAGCCCAGTAATCTCCGTAGCATGTCCTATAACTGCGTACTGCTGTAGTTTGATCGAATAGTTAATAGGAGTTCTAATCCCAGACTTGGCAATTGTGTGTGTCTGTCTGACTCTGTGTAGGGAGCAATGCTTTTTAGGGTAGTCACACTCCCTACAATTCAAATGCTGTACTTTGGCAAAGCTGCTGATGTCATCCACCTAGAAATACACCCTGGGAAGGTTGTAGCCCAGTAATATCCATAGCGCGTCCTATAACTGCATACTGCTGTAGTATGATCGAATAGTTAGGTAGGAGTTTTAATCCCAGACTTGGAGGTAGGAGTTTTAATCCCAGACTTGGCAAGTGTGTGTGTGTGTGTGTGTGTGTGTGTGTGTGTGTGTGTGTGTGTGTGTGTGTGTGTGTGTGTAGAAAGCAATGCATTTTAGGCTAGTCATACTCCCTACCATTCAAATGCCCTACTTTGGCAATCCTGCTGATGTCATTTACTGTGAAATATACCTTTGGAGAGGGGGCACTCCAGTAATCTACTTGGTGCATCCTATAACAGCATCATGCTGTAGTGTGATATAGACCACTGGTAGGGGTTCTATCCCCACACATGACAGTTGTGGATGTTTTGTGTGTGTGTCTATGTTTGTGTAGGGAGCAATGCATTTTAGGCTAGTCACACTCCCTACAATTCAAATGCCCTACTTTGGCAATCCTGCTGATGTCATTCACTGTGAAATACCCCTATGGGGAAAGAGAACTCTAGTAATATCTGTGGTGCATCTTATAACAACATCATGCTGTAGTGTGATATAGACCTCTGGTAGGGGTTCTATCCCCACACATGACAGTTGTGGATGTTTTGTGTGAGTCTATGTTTGTGTAGGGAGAAATGCATTTTAAGCTAGTCACACTCCCTACAATTCAAATGCCCTACTTTGGCAATCCTGTTGATGTCATTCACTGTGAAATACACCTGTGGGGAAGGAGAACCCCAGTAATCTCCATTGCACGTCCTATAATGGCATAGTGTTATCATGTAATATAATAGTTAGGTAGGAGTTCTAATCCCAGACATGACAGAGGTGTGTGTGTGTGTGTTTGCCATTCGTGTCCTGTGTGCCGATGGTTGTGAGTGTGTAACAACTGGACTCAATGTGGAGCGGGTTTTGCTAACTTTTTATATGGTGGGCCAAGTGTATATCACAATGTCCACTGTACAGGGATAATAGATGTGAAATAGCCAAGAGGCTGATGTGTAAATCCATACCCCTAAATGTGACATCAATGCCAGCTGAACAACATTAGCAACCCTTGTATTACCCAGACTACATTCTCAACCCATGTCTCATACACACACACACTTGCCTAGGCAACAGCCGCTGTGTTGGTAGAACCCTGCATATTGCCCACTGATAGTACCCATGGTGTGATTGCAGGGGGCTACAGAGGGCATGGCACCCTGTCCATAAGTCCGATAGGCATGTACATGCTGACAGTGCACCTCCCCCATGTTCCCCACTGGACATCTGCAACACCTGTGGTGCCATCAAATGTGAGCCACAAAAGACATAACATGCCTGAAACACAAGCTCTGTATGGACAGATGCCACTAACATCAGGGAATACAGGTATCATGCTAACAATGTAGGTGCAGGGCCAACCTGCTGTCCATGAACAGTTCCCACCAAATGAGGCCAGGACTGGCACATCTGATGATAACGAGCTGTGTACACAACATGGGCCAAACACCCCGGATACAGTACCACATGTCACTGTACATGCATGTGGGAGGTGTGCACATCCTAGACACTGTCCATATCATGGATGAAGGAACACATACATGGCAAGCAATGCACAGCGTTGGCCACATGCAATAGTCACCCAGGTGACTGGATGATGAATACAATACCCACCTGTGTGGGCATCACCAGACACTACACCCCTAATGCAGACCATTGTCATTTGGCCTGATGCCAAGGTATACCCATCTCTTAGTCTTGTATAGCTGTCTGGCACTATCAACCACAACACACCCATGAAGCAGTGCACATATGCATGTCAGTTCTGGCACCCATGTCTGTGTGTGTGTTGTATGATGTGTATAATGTGTATGACACATTCACACTCACTACAAGCCCCATTGGCATACTGAAGCATGCTGTCTGATGTCAGACACCTCCACATACCCTTTGCACATATAACCTCTGTATGACCCCTGTGGTGTATGTGATACCTGCACAGTACTGTGTTGTGACAATCCCACTAGTGCTGAGTTGTATTTCTGGCCCTGCCAAGTGTGGCAATGTGTGTGCATCCCTGTGAGAGTGTGGGTGTGTTGACACTGACACCTGTGCATGCAGGAAGGCATGTGTACAACACCTACCACATAGCTACCATATCCCTGCTGCAGATGTCACTCACCATCACATATACGTTCTGGGGGCTCCCCAACAGGTAACCCATATGGCGCATCCAATAAATGCATGGACATGTGATAGCACTACATAGTCGTTGGGGGTTTGATTCCCTGCACTCGTAGGTGTGTGACACAAACATGCTTAGGTTTTACTCTCCCACCCCTCCCTAGCTTTTCTGTGCCTGTGTCTGCCTCTCTTACTCCCTCTCTGGTGGATGTGGAGACTTACACCTGCTTTACTTGAGCAGCAGCATGTGTATTTTAGGTGATGCTCAGGATCAGCTGATGGTCTCTGCACAAATTGCAGCCCTCCTCTAGCTGACTGCATGAGGAACAGCTGTGGTAACATTCCCATAGCCAATTGCATGGAAACACACACCAAAATCTAGGAACATCATGTTGGTGTTGGGCCTTTCATTCACTGTGAGCAGGAGCTCTACCTCTTGTCTGGCAAACAGCATCTCAGATGGATTAGGGTTAACCTCTAACAACATATACTGTGGAAACAGACCAACACACAGGAGGGGGATGTGCCTGCCCTGACTACAGACTGTAAGTGCTGCTATACTGCATTTGGAGTAATGATGGTTTAACAGGGTATGTATGGATATGGCTGTCCGACAGGTTTTAATAACTGCCATGTCAGTGCTATGTTTATTAGGGAAACCCCATATGTAGGGTCATCTGCAGACTGGGCAGTGTGTGGTGCCTTTTGTTTCATGTGTTACCCACAGAGAACCTATCTGTGAACTGCAGAAGGTAGTGTGAGGATTGCAGTCATTAGATGGTGACAGCCATGAGAATTACTGACTTCATATCCCTCATAGGACATATGGTGCAACAAACCCTGTTACAACAGTACATGTATGAGGTTATCACAGCAACATGTCAATATTGGCCGTGTATGTACCTCCAGCCACAACCCTGAAACCCTTTGTACATATGTCATGCAGTAAAGGGAGCAGATGTACTGTACACCATAATTAATGACGTCATATCTGATAACAAGCCAGTGAGATATCAGACTGCTACACATGTAATGTATAGCAGGGGTTATATTTGATGACATAACATGGACATTCAGTGGTTGTGTGTACAGTACTGAAGTCTGTGTACTTATGGTGACTGTCAGCAATGTGTGTATTGTTAATATGTACCTTGGCCTGTGTACAGACTGTGGTAGATGTCATTGTTCTTGGTCCTGTTCTATCTGATGTTACATGCTGCTCAACTCTATGTTACCCTGTCAGCTTACATGTTTGTAGAGCCATACACCCACATGTCCCATACCACAGTCAGGCAGCGGACCACACTGTGTAGCAGCCCAGTATATGTAGGGTTAGTGTGTGGGTGGCACATATGAGGTTGGTGTTGAACAGATAGTCCATATACTGTAATAATACACTAGCATGCCATATGTAGCTGTGGCTGTGTTCACACTGGTTGTGGTGATGCACTTACACACAGGTGTATGTTACTCTGTGCTGTGGCATGCCTGTAGAGCCTGCTATCTATGTGCAGGTACATGTGCATTCCCCCCATAGGAAATGTAGGCCAGTGTTGAGCCAGTCTGCCTGTAGCCTGCACCGTGCTTTGTTACATGTCAAGCAGCGTAGTGTACTTACCCAGTGAGATGTAATGTCCAGTTACTTGCCAGATGTACTGCTGCCGGGCCACCATAACAGTTATGTATGTCAGACAGAGCAGTGGGATGATGCATATATACATATACTAATCCAGATATCTATATAGACTTACAGATATACATATCGACATACAGATGGATATGTATATATACATATATGTATATGTACAAATAAACACCCAGATATATACATATACAGAGCAATATATGTCTACACATATACAGAAAAAGATACATATGCACATATACATATGGATATCTACATATATTTTGACAGTAGTAGGTATATCAAAATAGATATGCATGCACATATAGTTATTGATATCTACATGTATACCAACATAACTAGGCATATCTGTACACATAGGATGTACATACATGTATAGCTATATATACATATAGCTATATAGCTATATATATATATATATATATATATATATATATATATATATATATATATATATATATATATATATTCGTATATCTATGTATACATATATCTATATATACATATATGTATATGGGAGCGCTATAGAATCCTGAAAGCCCAAAGTCCTGAAGACCAGCAGGGGTGAGCTGCCTTAAGGTATATGGATGTACATTACCATACAATCCACATTGGTTAAATGCAGGCCTACTGCCACCTGCCATACAGACTGTTCTGTTTGTCAGTGTGCTTGTGATGGTGTCAGTTGTGCCTTGTTATGTAACAGTTACATACCAGTGTGTCAACTGAGGTCTTTACCCCCTAGGGATTGTCTCCAGAGTGCAGATAGAGGCTGGTGAACTATACACCTGCATTACTTACCTAAGCAACATGTTCAATCATAGCCTCACATCAGGCTTTGTGCTCACTGAATGGTGTACAGCAACAGTTATCACACTCCACAAAGGGGGAGCCACCACTGATCCCTGGAACTATCGCCTTATTAGCCTGACGTGTCTGGTCTGCAAGGCCATGGAACGTATCATCATGGAACTCATAAACAAAGACATTGGTAACCTATAAACTCTGGATCCCACCCAGTTCAGGTTTGTGAAAGGCAGATCATGCCTCCTGAACCTGATTGACTTCTTTGAGGCAGTCACCAAAGCCGTAGACGAGGGTAAGGTGGTTCAAACAGGCTATCTTGACCTCACCAAGGCTTTCAACACCATCCCCCATTCTGGAATTATAGCTAAACTCACTAAACTAGGTATAAATCCCTACATCACAAGATGGGTTGCCAACTGGCTCACTGACAGAACCCACACTGTAAAAGTTGCACACTCCAAATCTGACCTCAAACCAGTGACAAGTGGAGTACCACAGGGTTCGGTCCTGGGACCTCTCCTGTTTGGGATGTACTTCTCTGAAGTACAGGCTAACACAGAAGGCCTCTGGCTAATAAAGTTTGCAGATGCCTACAAACTAGGAACCATAGTTGAGTCCTCAAATGATGTGGAAATCCTACAGAAGGGCCTCGCTGAGACAGATGCCTGGTGTCAGAGCCATGGCCCCAAGCTCAATGCCAAAAATTGCATTGTCATCCCCTTTGGTAAAAACTCTGTACCCATGAACTACTACATAGACCGCAGTCTACTTAACACAGAATGTGTGATAAGAGACCTTGGGACCCAGGTGGACAGTAGTCTGTCCTTTGATAGTCACATCGCCACAATAGTCAGGAAGTCCTTCTATGTGGCACACCTCATCATAAAAGGGTTCTTATCCAGGAAAAAATAGGTCATTGTTCCCCTCTACTTGACACTCATTAGACCCATTATAGAGTACAATGCCCCTTTTGGAATGTACCTTACAAGACATCTGCAGCAGCTGGAAAGGCCACAGAAGTACCTCACAAAGAGGATTACTGGCCTCAAACAGATGCCCTACACTGACCATCTAAAAAAACTCCAGTTTTACTCCATGGCATATCGCCTACTCTGAGGTGATCTCTGCCTAACATATAAAGCTATGTCAAACCCAGAGCTGTTGGACATGCTACACCTAAAGAAATCCCTCTGAGCTACATGCTCTAGGGGCCTAAACCTTGTCACCACAATAAACAGGACATGCTGGAGGGATAGATTCCTGTCCCAGAGACTTTCCATACTCTGGAACAGGCTACCCATCTACATCAAGCAAAGTTCTTCAATAGCACTCTTCAATAAAAATCTTGATGAGTGGATGGAAAATTTGAAATATACCCCGGGGATCACTTCTGTGTCTCTGCTCGACAGTGGCACAGGAAAATAACTTTCTTGGATGGCATAAGCCAGGGAACCTTGTTGGATAGGCTTACGTAGGCCCTTGGTCCGATAGCCTAGTACCAACCTATGAACTTACCATTCATTGTTTGGTATCTTGTGGCCCAGTCTGTCTTAACTATTGTACTACTTGATGGCCTTGGCCTGGACAGCAACATTTGTTAACTTTTCCAGACTACTGTATTAGTATAACTGTTTCACAGTTGCATTACTCAATTTATATGGATGTCCATGTCTAAACAGCGATATGACATGGCATATACAACTGTAATAGTACACAAATAAAGCTTTCCCATTTATGCACACCTGTGTGTGGTGTTATATCCTTTGTTATCTCCGTGGATATATGTTGCAGGCAATGAATGTCATTTGCATGGGTGGCTCATGCACTCTCCAGTTGATAAGGTGGTAACTGTAGGAATAGTGGCTGTTCCATATTGTGTGCATATACTACATATTTAACTTACTGTACATATCTCTGTGTGTGTATGTGTAGTAACATATATATCTATTTATATATATATATTTATATATATATATATATATATATATATATATATATATATATATATATATGTGTGTGTGTGTGTGTGTGTGTATATCTGTATCTGCATATATGTGTTTATGTATATGTATCCTAGGAATGCCCATGTCATGTCTGGTCCTGGTTATGGGATCTGCAACACTTGGTAGTGTATTGCAGGGGGGGATGTGTTTGGCTCTGGGGGGTATACCTATTCGTACAAGAAGTATTTTGTTTGGGGCCTTTGAACCCCATTAATATTGCATGTAGCCATATATGTTTTTGTTATTTCCCCATTGTTATCTACAGATGTATGTCCGTATATACCTATATATATATATATATATATATATATATATATATATATATATATATATATATATATTTGCTGACATATATATATAACCTGCCATATATATTTAGACATATAGGTGTAGACATACATATCTATAGATGTAGGCTTTTGCATGTACATATGTTCATATATTTTTATATATATGTATATATTTCTATAGATATGTTGTATCTGTTTAGATATTAATATATTTACACACACACATACATCTAAATGTTGGAATACATTCTCTGTACTGTTGAATGACTGGGCTAGATGATATGTTTTTGAAAACATCAGGGTTATGTATATCTAATATGGCTTAGTGGTAAATCACTTTGGCTATGGTTTGCAGGGTCCTGGGTTCAAGACTTGGAGAGGCTGTTTATTTTGTTGCTGGGTAGAACACAGGCCATTGGATACAGAGTGATTAAGGTGCTTTTAAGCAGTTGTAAGCAGGTGTGCATGGGTTTGCACGGAGGTAAGCACTGCTAACTTCCAGTTACAGTTTCTTATACTCAGTTAGCTTCTAATTTACTTAACCAGTGTAGGCATTACTTACCCCCATGCAAACAGGCTTAAACCAGCTTACTGCTGCTTAAAAGTGCTTACTCCCACTTATCCCCATGCTAATTTCTTTAAAAGAAAAGAAACGGGTTGATAGGAAAGTGGTGAAAAAAGGGCCACAAAGAGGGAAAGACAGTAGGGAAAATAGCCAGGGATGTGCAGGAAGGGAGTAGGGAAGGCCCAAAGCTGCTCATTTCTTCTACAGCAACAGCTGTGCATATACACTGAATTTTGAGGTAGATTTGGACACTCAAACCCCTGGGAGAGAGGTGAGGACAACAATAATAAGTTGTGATGCCCGGATTACATGTGTCCAGTGGGCACATGTGTGAAATGGACAGCTATGTATGGGGCGAGATTTTTTTTGTGGAAACAGATTGCCCTTTTTTTCTTCAGGTGAGAGAGTGGGATGTTGGAGAGGGGTAGTAGGTATATTTGGGGAAGTAGGTTAACAGACAAGACAAACAGGATGCATACAGGGGCAGTATATGACACATGTGGGGGTAAACACCTTGATGCGGAGGGGTGTTGGGATATCGGAATCCCATAAGCCCCCTAGTGGTAACAGTGGGACTGAGGTCCCCACCCATGGGCAGTCACCACTGCACTTTCACAGCCCCAAAGGTGGCTGTGCTGGGGGCTGAGTTGCAGAGCCAGGCTGACTCTCTAATCATGAAATGAAGTCCTCGAACTGGAGTAGAAGATTATCAAACTGCTCATTGATTACTCTATGCATCATGACCCTGACCTGGCGAAGGGTGACAGGTGCCTGTCTGCATCCACTCTCGGGGGGGGGTGAGCCCCATCCCCTGAGGTGGTTCCACCCAAAGGTGGTGCAGGACCAACAGACAGGGAGGTCCCAGGTTGGGTCCCAGACATGCTCGTGCCTGGTGCTACATCCAGCTGAGGTGGGACAGGTGGGTCTGCTAAGACCAGCCTTCCCAAGCATGCTATAGTTTTTATATTTCATCATCATTTGTGGGTTAGTAATAGTCAACACATAACAGCATGCATAGATATTCCCATTAACCCAGACACCAGATACAGAACAGTTGCATAGCTCAACAGAATACATGCATATATGGGACCACAGTGGTAAGAACAGCATGCAGGTACACTAATGGCACCAGGCCACCAGTGTTGGGATAATTCAATATAGCACATGCATGGCAACCATCAAAATATTTATCAAACAATTGGACATTATCAGAACATAGGTGTCATTACATACCAGTTGGGGTGGGTATGTTGATTATTGTTGGAGATATGGTGGGGGGAGAGAAATATGTCAATTAGCAACTAGTATATTCCTGTTGTCCACATTAGTTTCCTAGTCAGTGTTGTTATCTGTACCTTACAAGTCTTACTCATCATCATCATCATCATCATCATCCCCTTTTTTCCCATTTACATGGGGTTGGGGTATCGTATTAACTGTCGCCAACTCTCTCGATTCAGTGCCACTCTCCTGCCTTCTTCAACACTCATGCCTGACTGTCGCAGATCTTCTTTCACACAATCCATCCACCTCTTTGCTGGACGCCCTTGCTTTCTCTTACCTTCTTCCTGTCTGTCCCAAATCTCCCTCACCGGATTGTCTTCTGCTTTTCTACACATGTGCCCATACCATCGTAATCTGTTTTCTTTGATCTTTTCTGCAATTGGAGCTACTTTGGCTTCTGCTCTTATGTCCTCATTTCTTCGCCTGTCCCGCAGTGTGCATCCTACCACCTTTCTTAGGCACTTAATTTCCATCACCTCTAGCTTCTTCAACTGTTCTGCCTTTACTGCCCAGGTTTCTGTACCATACAGTAGTACTGGTCACACCACTGTCTTGTACACCTTACTTTTTAGCTTCTTTGGCATTCTGCTGTCATATGCTACACCTGATACTCTATGCCAGTTGGCTGCAGCCCCTCTGATTCTAGCTTTGACCTCTTCATTCACACTACCCTTCTCCTCAACCACCCCTCCCAGATACTTGAAGCTGTTTACCTGTTCCACTATCTTCCCATCTATCTCTATTCTCAGCTTCTTCTGATTTCCCCAGTCTGCTGCCATTACCACTGTCTTATCTGTGCTTAGTTTCATCCCATGTGCCTTCAGATTTGCATTCCATTCTCCTATCCTTTGCTGAAGTTCTAGATCAGAGTCTGCCTGTACTGCCACATCGTCTGCATACAGCAGCTTTGTTGCTCTGACCCCTCCAACCTGTTTGCTGATGTAGTCCATTACCAGCATGAACAGCAGTGGGCTCAGAGCTGAACCCTGGTGTACACCCACTCCCACTGGGAACCCCACAGTGAGGCCAAACACTGTTCGTACTTGAGTCACTGGGTCCTTGTACATAGCCTGTACTAATTCTACCAATGTTTCTGGGACTTCAAACCACCACAGTACTGCCCAGATCAGCTTTCTTGGGACTTTGTCATATGCTTTCTCCAAGTCTAGGAAAGCCCAGTTTGACTCTCTCCTCTTCTCTAGTTTCTTCTCATGTATCTGTCTCAATGCAAACATCGGGTCAATTGTGCTGCATCCTGATCTGAATCCGAACTGTTCATCTCCCATCTTACATTCTACTATTCTGCTTATCCGTTTATCAATCACCCTCTCCAGAACTTTCATGCAATGTGGTAGGAGTTTGATGCCTCTGTACTGTCCACAGTTGTGGATGTCCCCTTTGTTCTTGTACACTGGCATGAGTATGCTTATTCTCCAGTCATCTGGAATACGCCTTTCTCTCCACACTGCAATTAGTACCCTCAGGAGCCATTTCTCCCCTAGCTCACCCAGCATCTTTATCATATCTGCTGTGACCTCATCTGAGCCTGCTGCTTTCCCTGACTTCATTTTCCTTAGTGCTGCTCTTACTTCTTCTAAGCTGGGCTCCTCTTCTACTCTCATCGTAGGCTGTTTCTGGGGCAGTACTGCTTCTGTGGGGTTTTCTTCATTCAGAAGCTGCTGGAAATACTTCTTCCATCTGCCTTTGATGTCCTGTGGGCTGGTAAGCAGGTTGTTGCTGGAATCCCTTATGAAGGGTGTCTGACTATCTTCTTTATCTTTCTGTCTTTGCCTTGCAACCTGGTATAGTTTCTTTGTGCCCCTTACTGAGTCACTTTCCAGAAGCTGATAGGGTGCCTCTGATGCCCTATTCTTTGCTATTGCGACTTCTTTCTTAGTTTCTTTGTTAGCCAACCAGTAGTCCTTCCTAGCTTGGTCAGTCTTTTCAATCTCCCACTTCTTCATGCACTCCTTTCTTTTGATTACTTCCTGCACTTCTGCATTCTACCACCAGCTTTCCTTATGTACCTTATTTCCATACCTGGCTCGGCCACATATCTTTTCTGTAGTCCTAGCACATGCTGTTTTTAGGTGCTGCCACTCTTCTTCAACTCCACCTATTTCCTCCTTTTCTTGGGGTGCTAGAGCCCTGAGTAATTCCTTGAACTGCTGTACTTTCTCTCCAGTTAACTTCCAGGTCTTCAGCCTGGTCTCTGTTGACCTTAGAGCCTTCTCTGACCACTGCTTGCAGCTGATTGTGGCAACTACGGTTTATGCTGTGAACCGACTGTTTCACTGGGGATGACTTTGCAATCATGGATTCTACCCCAGTGCCTTTTCCTTACTAGGAGGAAGTCTACCTGAGTTGCATGTTGGCTACTCTTGTATGTGATCTTGTGACTGTCTCTCTTTCTGAACCATGTGTTGGCTACTATCAAGCCATTTGCCAGACAGAAGTCTAGAATGGCTTCTCCTTCTTTATTCCTATTGCTCCACCCATGTGGACCCAGTCAGTCCTCATATCCTGTTCTGTCTGTCCCGATATGTGCATTTAAGTCACCCATTATCAACACCAATTCATGATGTCCTGCTTTATCTAGTAGGTCCTGCAACTGCTGTCTGAATGCACTCTTTTCCTCACTATCACAACCCTGCTGTGGGGCATAGGCTGAGATTATGAATACTGTCCTATCATTACACTGCAGTCTGATTGCCATGAGTCTGTCATTAATTCTGATGATATCCCTCACTGACTTCTGAAGCCTCTGTCTCACCACAATTCCTACACCATTTCTAGCCTGTCCACCACCTGAGTAGTAGAGTCTGGATCCCAAGCCAAGTGGCTTTGTTGCACTGCCCTTCCATCTCATCTCTTGGATACATAGGATGTCCAGCCTCCTCCGTATCATCATGTCATCCACTTCTAAGCTGTGTCCTGTCAGTGAACCTACTTTAAACGCAGCAATTCTTAGTTCATGTTTGGCAGGTTGGTTTTACAAGTCTTACTACATTACCCTATAGCCTTAGTTTGGACAGTGATATGGCTGTCATCATCATTACACATGAACCAATTGTATCTGCAATATACACCTCTTACCTGGTATACCTGTGGAGGGAATGTTTATTAACACTAACTGTTTGTACACATACTCCCAGATTCCAGGTTGTTGTTTTGCACATAGCTATTCAACTCTTTCTGCACAGACTCTGGTCATGTGTTGACCACATGCTAGTGTGCCGGGACATATCTAGAATATTGCCCTCTTCCACCTTTAGTGTCCTGACACACACACATATACATGCTTTCCTACTCAGTTATATTATGTAGCACAGTGTGGTGACAGTGACCAGTGATACTTTATTATTCAGAGAAACTGCAACACTCACAATTCCCTACAATACCAGAGTGAACAGTACCAGTACAGGTTATAATGGACTGTATTTCTCAGCACAGAGTTTGTATCTAATGTACCTGTGGGAGCAATGTTTGTTAGCACTACCTGACTGTTGCCAAACAAAGTTCCAGATTACACATTAGTATTATGTACATGCCTCTCACTCTGTTCCTGTACACACTCTGGTCACAACTTGACAAGTTGGGGTATAAATGGGACATGCGTGGTTTCTTAGTCACATAAGGTATTGGGGAGTTGCTAGTGTGCCAGCTTTGTTCTCATAGCTGTGTGTCAATCAGTTGTATTTCCTGTTTGCTGCCTATATGTCTGGGATCATCTTATGTGGGCCTCCTGGTTCACGGTCCGCTCCATTGCAGCTGTGGGGTACATAAGAGGAATATTTAGCATACCTATCCATGATATACCTGAGCTGGCAATTATTACACACATACTGGGGTGATACTTACGCATAACTGGAACATCCCCTGCCAATCTAGCATCCTGGAGCCACTCCTCCAAGAGGTCCCCCTTATGCCGCTTCAGGTCGGCATAGTGATGCCTGACCTGCTCACCAGTTCGGGGTATGCCAGTGGTAGTGGTGAAGTCACGGGCGAGATGGTCCAAGGCCTCCGCCTTATATTGGGAGCCTTGGTAGTGGCCCTGCAGCAGTCGCTGAGCATGGTCTTTAATTAGGAGTCCTACCGTGACCTTGGACTCCTGGATGCACCAGCGCTGCACCTGGAAGTGCACACCTTCTCCCATTACTGCTATAGTGCCTGCAAGGGGAAGCTACCACCAGTTATGAGATGTGTTCCTGCCTCTTGGGTTTAAGTAGGGCCAATTTCCCACACTTTTCCTTGATTGGATGGTTTTGAAAAGGCTAAGCTATGGGCAAACCTGCTTAATGATGGTTGGCATTGTTTAAAGGGGAATAACACTGGGCACATTGAGTTAGCTGGCTTACACATTGCTTACACCTCCTAAGCTGGCCTGTGCAATGCTTAGCATTGCTTACATTAGACTTTGCATTACTTTTTCTTTTTGGCATTGATTTCTTATTCATTACATCTTATATATCTGCCTGGTATCCATTATGTACACTCTATGGGGTCCTTGTGTTTTATTGGGGACATCAACACTCTATTACAATTACACCTCACTTCTGGGCTTACTGTTGTACTCCAGTTCACATGTTTATGTTATCTAGTGGGTTATAGAACATATGACTGTACACTGATTCCTGTCACAGGTTCAGTTTGGTTTTACTATGGTGAGGACTTGTTTGCTGATACCTCATTTTTCTGTATTTCTGTGATGGATTAGTGGTTAACTATTGTGACTATGGTGTACAGGGTCCTGGGTTCAAGACCTGCATGGTTCTTTATTTTGTTGATGGCCAGAACAAGGGCTGTTGGATACAGAGTGACTAAGGCACTTTTGAGCAGTTGTAAGTGGGTTTGCGTGACAGTAAGCACTGCTAACCTGCCGTTACATCTGCTTCCAGAAAGTTAGCTTTAAAATTGCTTAACCAGTGTAGGCATTGCTTACCGCTGCACAAACGGGCTTAAGCCTACTTACTAGTGCTTAAATATGCTTACTACTGCTTATTTGCGCTTAAACCAGCTTACCTATTCATTATGACACTGACACCTCACATGCGCATTTACTGCAGTACTCCAGTTCATGAAAATATGTTATTTAGTGGGTTATGCAACATAAATATTATTCATAACGTGCTTTGCCATGGAAATGGAATGTGCTGCAGTGGAACTCGAACCGGGAATGTCTACTCATAAGGCAAATGCTCTGCCCACTACACTATCACTATGCAGCTTCATTTGCATATATCTTCCTTGTTATCCCCTTCAGCCTTTTAATCTGTATTAACCATAGCTAAGAGATGGGCACACTTGCACACCTACAGTTAGCTTTAATCGGATTTTTTTTTTAAAAATTAAGGGTTTCTTCATTTTATTTATGTATACTATTGCTGTTGTACATAAGAGGGATTGTTGGTGGGGATATGCGGTCACCTGTGAGCAGTCTCATTCATTTCATACCCCTTTCTGCTGTTCTTCATTGCGGGGGCATGTTTATTCTGAGAGCTCTGCTCTCAAACATGCCCCCTGCACTCTTACACACTCCGTGTAAGCCTAGGAGCTCAGGCAGTGTGCTCATTATTATGCATGGTGCGCTGCCATCCTGCTCCTAAACGTCCACCTCCATGCAGGGCTAAGCTAGTCCTGCACAGAGGAATAGTAAATCCGGGGGGGTGTCTCCAATTCATACTGTCCTTTCTTAAAACAATTTTAGACTCTTACATTGATGGGAAAATTCCTAACTCTTGTTAAGTTATTATGTGAATTAATTGTAATAAGTATGGGATTGATTTGTGCTTAAAAGTGATAAAATTCATTTGGTAGCTTGTCTAAACACAGATTTTTTTCTTTTTCTGAGACTATAACATTGATTATCTCAACCAAATTTACACGAATATCAGTTGTACTCCAACTTTTTAGAAGTTTGATCAAACCAAGTTTTTATAATTAATAGTATAATTACATCATCTTCTTGTCACTTTGTACTACAAATTTTAGTGTAGTATTCATAAAATACTTGAAATATTCACTATCTGCATGTAATTTACCTTTTAATACAAATTCATACAATAACTGACCATGTTTTTTTTGTTATGAAAAAATAATTTGGATATTTATATTGATCTAATAATAAGAAATCGGCATTCCATTCTCCACCAAGAATAACCATAGGAGATATATGATGATTCAAATACTGCTAATGTTTAGAAATATAATTTTAAAAGGCTTCATGTTCAGGTGGTTAGAAACACAAACAATAATTAAATGTGTATTTTTCTATTCTACTCAAAGGCATTATCATCCTACCTAGAACTTTTCTTGTACAAACTGCAGACTGAACACCCAAACATATCTTTAATTAAATAACCATGGCACCAGCTGATTTATCTGTTCCATTATTAATGTAAATGTCTTTAATTCATCTATTCTATTGTTAAATTTTATTAAAGGTTGTCATTCAAATGGCCTTCTTCAATTAAAAAATCTCTTTACTTCTCTTTTTAAATAGGTGACAGCCATTATCTATTATTAAAAGAGGTACTGATTCATTGTATAATACCTACTGAATATACAGCAAAAATCTCTCTCTCCAATAACAATAACTACAGAACATGCAGTCTGAGATAGAATTTTAATGATTATGAAAATTAATTTCAACGAGTTCCAAACATGGTAATGCAATTAACATTATTCAAGTAAAATGCAAATAAAGCACATGTGCATCAAAATAAAAAAAACAATAAAACATTAAACACAAAGAGGAAAAAAGAAGAGGAATAATTCTATCCAACAGGGAGCCCTGTGGGTTCACTTCCATGTTAACAAGCCAGTCATGCTTTAAGCCATGTTCTGACAGTTCTTCATGTACTCCAAACATCAATGAAAAGTTTTCCACACAGCCTTCAATGACAGTATTCCCATTAAGCCTGTTCTGATTTCTCATTGTTGAAATGTATATTTCCTTTTGTTGAAATGCATATTTGGTTGTTTAACTATTCATACACTCATTTTTAATCATTTTTAATGAGTTACACCAGTAAATGTTATTATTGATACTATGTACCTTTAAATAACTCGATACTTTGTATTGGCTTAATTTTTGGCGCCAACTTTTACTTTTATATATAGGGGTTTATCACAGGCTTTAGGTATTCTGATGAAGTCAATGTGTGTTGTTGATGAAAGTGCTTAATCTTTGTTTTTAATAAATTTGCCGTGAGATAACCCTAGATTTGTTTTTTTGTGGATCCACGACATTCGCAACTGGTGTGTTTAGATTTTGGAAATTTTGTACCTTCAAATATGGCAAAACTTATGGACTTACTCTTAGATGCCAAAATGTTTCTACATAAGTTAAATCTTAGAATTTTATGTAATGACATACCTAGTGTTGATAATGCATTGACCATTGCAAGTATGTATAAATCACCCCTACTCCCCGTACTAGCAACTTATGAGAAAATTTGTGAGTTGGAATTTCATTCATGTTTAGGAAAGCTTAATAAGGGAAGGAAGCGTATACAGATGAATACAATAAATGTATTTTTACTTTTTGGAGAGAAGAGCTTATGAAGCATCTAATAGGAATGAATTAAATGTAGCCTATTACAGAATAAATGAGCATCTAAGAGATATGTTTATTGAAGAAAGGTTAATGCTGGATGAGTATAAGTACTTGAAGGTTAGTTCCCCTGTTATACCTATGATATTTGAGGTCTCCAACATTTATAAATCCCTTGAAAATCCACCGTTAAGACCTATAGTGGATGAAAGGGGTTCTATAACTTCTGCAAGTGCTTGTTTTTTGGATCATTCCCTTAAGTATCTACTTAGGGATGAAAGCCATTTATGTAGGGACTCTTGGCATTTTCTACAAAAACTAAATGAAACTTTCTTTTGTGATAGTGACATATTAGTCACTATTGATGTCAGGGATTTGTACACAGTCATCCCCCAAAATATAGGTATAAGTTGGTTTGTTGATTATTTGGGGAAAAGGAGTATAGCACAAGAAAAAATAAATACATTCGAGAAATTATTAGAAATTATTTTAAAGAATAATTTAATATTTTTCAAGGAAAGAATTTATGTCCAGAAGGAAGGTGTAGCAGCAGTGTCCCTAGTTGGGTCCCTTTTTGCTAATATTGTAATGCTGGAGCGGGAACATATATATGTATTCAATAGTGCACTTTTTTGAAAATGCCAGGTTATATTTGTATTACCAGGATGATAATTTTATCATCTGGAAGGGTAACAAGAAAAATCTACAACAATTTTTTGATTATTTAAATCAAAGTACTGAATTTTATTGTTCATATATAGCAGTCATAAGGATATAATAGCTTATCTGGATGTTATGATTTCAAAGGATTTCAATACAGGTAGTTATACTTCCCGTATTTTTAGGAAACCAATGTACTCAAATATGTTATTACATTTTGACAGTGCTCACCCCTACCCACTAAAGAGAACAGTGGTTAAAGGGCAGCTGGTGAGACCAGCCCGTATGACAACCCTTGAACAAGATTTTCAGAATGAATGTTATACTTTGTTGAATATGTTTTCTAAAAGTGGTTACCCTAAGGGATTGATAGAAGATAGTATCACTGAAATAACCTTAAAAGGGGAGACTGGACATTTTATCCCTATTTTAAAGACAGGTGGCATATATGATGTCAATGGGCAGATATAACTCAGGAAATTATAACAAAAAATGAGCAACATTCTTTTTTGAATCCACTTGTCACCACATTTAATTTGGAGAGCCCAGTTATTAAATGGATTTTGAATAAGAATTGGATCCTACTTCATGAGGACAAAGGAGTATATGCAAGATTAGGAGAGGCACCCATTATGGTTTATAAAAAGGGCTTTAATTTAAAAAAAAGCTTATTGGAGAATAGGAATGGACTAGTACGTATTAAACCAATAATGAATACATGTGATAGATGTAAGTTTTGCAAGCACATCTTGGTATGTACTACCACTAGCATTAATGAGGTAAAAGTCTCCGTTATGGGTAGATATAATTGTGATACCTCAGGAATAGTTTATTGTGCAATATGTCAAATATGTAATAATTTTTATGTCAGGAAAACAGAATGTCATTTGTGTGACCAGATATATGAGCATATTTATGACATTAAGAAAGGTAGGACAACTGATGCATTATTTAAACATATTAAGGAACATTCAGGGCACTATTTAAAATGTTTATATTGGAAAGAGTTGAATAAAAACACAAGGTGGACCACGGATATTGGAAAAATGGGAAATGATATGGCAATTAAAAACAAATTCTTGGCCAGATCTTAATGAAAGCCTATCCATTACGCCCTTTTTAAATTAAGGGTGCTTACTAGATAGGTTGTATGTAAATATTATATGTTTATTTACAATCTCTATATATTTCTTGGATTGTTTAAGTTCTTATAGATACTTTTCTTGCAATTCTCATTCAACATTGTTTTTAGGGTAATATATATAATATATGAGTTTTTTTATGTGTGTGGTTGTAAATTATGGATAAAAAAAATTAATAGGGAGGTTGCATACTTTTAAATAGTTGTTCAAGGAGAGTGAGGTTAGGGAATTCATTGAAGGTAATCATGTGATATGTTGGACAGAACACATGACTTTGTCATTAGTATAAATTCATGTTTTTATACAGTTGTATTGTATCTGAAGAAATGTTGGCCCTTAACAAAATGAAAGCACTTATACAATAATATTTTATTGTGGAAGTAGTGTTTTTTTTTACTTTTTTGGAGCATAGGAGCAGTGTTTGCCTTGCTATCTTGGCATGTAGTCTTTTGTCCTTTTAACAGGTTTGTGTCATACTTGTCTTGGAACTCATTGAATGAGTTTGCATCGAATAGGACACTTAAAGGCATAAAACCAGACAAAGGCGGTGGCATGCTGCTTATGGAGTTTGTCGATTATCAAGGAAGAATGAATTCTATCCTTGCTGACACTGACATTTACTCCACTGTTTCCTTGAATGAGATTACCACTGTTTATAAATCAATTAACTTGTACCTTGATGAGTTAATGCTTGATAGCTTTATCTGCACAGAATTGATTCACTATATATGGGCTACAAAGCCGATTATTCCGAAAATATTTAGCATTCCCAAGATACATTCTGATTTGGAAAATCTCCCTTTAAGACCTATTGTTTCTGCAGGAGGCTGTATCACCAAACCTGTTACTAAGTTTATGGACTTCAAGTACAAGAATTTATTGACACTAGTTTGATATATTGTGAAGGATTCATGGGACTTCATAGACAAAGTGAGTCGTGTGCAACTTGGTGATTGTTTATTAGTGACTATGGATATTAGGAATTTGCTTTCTGTTATTTCCCATGAGTGTGGGCTAAAATGGTTTAACAAGATTATTTCACAAGAAGACCAACTCACAGATGTTGAGGTTAGGTTAGTTTAGGACTTTATGGATTTGATTCTCAGTTACAACTTTATTTTCTTTGACAGCGAATATTTTAATCAGTGAACAGGGGTTGCAATGGGGGCCACATGTGCCCCCATTTATGTGAATGTGGTCTTGTATTGGTGGGTGAAGGAGATAGTTTTTCAGGATGATTCTCTTTTTGAAATCTTTAGTTTACTTTAGATCTCTTGATGATATTTTTATTATTTGTGGGTGTGACACCCCTCAGTTGTATGAACTTGTGAACATTCTGGACACTTCTACCTCTTTTCTCAAAATTTCTTTTAATTCCAATTCTCAGAAGATTCACTTCCTTGATGTGACCATTAGGAAGGGTCTACATGGTAAATTGGAAACAGCCATCTATCAGAATCTCACCTTTAGTAATTCTTTTTGCATTACACTAATTGCCACCCTTTGCACCAGAAGAAATGGGTGGTTAGGAGTCAATGCATTAGAATTTTGAGGTTAACACCCGAGAATTAACAATGTGTAATTAAACTTGATAAGTTAAAGGGTATGTTCATGGAAAGGGGCTACCCAGAAGAACTTATTGATTTCAATATTAAAAGAGATTTGGGTTTCAGAAATGATAAATATGGCCCAAATGTAAGTGTTGGTCTTAGGCATATGTGGCAAACCAACACAGTTGAGAACTCATTATCACCTTTTTGTTCTGACAATTCTGCATCATGCATGGTGTTTCAATACGCCACAAATTCTGTAAACATCAAAGACATTATACGGAAGAACTGGCTCATTTTTACTGGGTTTGACTGTTTCAGCAACATTTTTCTGCCACTCCCAGTTTTGTGTACAAGAACAGAAGACATATTAAAAATATTTTAGAGAAATCAGGTCCTGACAGGACATCACATTCTTATAATGCATCCAGGTGTGGTACATGTAATCAATGCCCATATACTGAGGATGAATTTAATGGGGGGATTGTAGAGATGGTTAAGAAATGGAAACACCCTGGTCAATATAATTGTAATTCTGACAAAAGTGTATATCTTGCAAGTTGTTGCTTTTGCTCTGCTTTCTACATCAGCAAAACAGAAAAAAACTTTGAGCAAGATAATTTATCTATACAACTACAGTATTCAGAGCAAAGGTGATAAAAGTGCACTGGCCAGGCCTTCTTTGATTTGTAATAATTTTAGTATTTCAAATTTATGGTCATGGAAAAATTTTATTCCACAGTGTATTGTGGTGATTGAGGGAATAATTTTCTTCATTGTGAAATGGTCTGGCAGCTACGGCTGGATGCAAGTACTCCATTGGGTTTAAATGATTTGATTTCCATTTCTATTGAATTAAAAAGACGGGCTACCTTTATCTGACCTTATGCATTATTCAAGAACTAAATTGACTTCATTCCTTTTTAACATATTTAAAGACTTAAATGTATAAGTTTTAAATAATATATTTAAAGTGTTTTTATTATTTAACTTGTTTTTACTATATACGAGTTTGTTAATTCATATTCATGCAGGTTGCTGTGCTTGGTGGGAGTGGGGTATGTTTCCTGTTTGATATTTAAATGGTTGCAAAGTTATACACAAATTTGATTCTGAAGAAGTCCTGGATGTTAGTGAGATGAAAGCACTTAATCAGTTTATATTGGTTTTATTCCTACTGATGCATTAAAGGCTCTGTCACCTCAAGAGCTGTGACTGGATCATTTTTTGGTTTAAGTCCAGTATTTTACTGTATAGGGCCTGTTGCTATTTTTTTAATTTAATTGTCAACGACATTTAGTTGGCTACCTGAAAGTCAGCATTAGCCATCATTGCTTCCACTTCTGAAATCTAAGTAACAATTTTAGTTTGAGCATCATTAAATTGCTTGAATCTTCTAGCAATATTTGTTACATTCATACTACCAGCTCCAGTGCTTCTAATTAAAACTTATGAATCTTGCAAGGTAACTGCAACAGTCATAGACATCTGACACGTCAGCATCATCAGCCTTTATACAATCTTAGTTTTCTGAAAAATTACTACCAAACCATCAGTAACCTATGTAGATTCTGGAACTAATGAATTATTCCTTCAACTTCTTCTTGGGAAGTGCTTCCCAGCTGTATTAAAAATGTTGTTTTTTGGTTTGGCTAACTGTAAATCATCTGGTAATCCCTACTGCAGCTGGTCTTCACATGTAATGTACATATAGCAGATATATTCATATGGCATTTCAGCAGTAGCACACAAAAACTTGTCATTGTTATCATCAGTCCCTTTTTTCTCATTATATGTGGGACAGGGGTGCCACATCAATAGTAGTCAATGTAACCAAATCACCTAGAGACAATGTTTACTAAAGTAGGTTCCATGTTAGCAGTGTGATTTGGATCTCTGTCTAATCATGACAAAAATAGGTTACATCAAATAGTCAGGTGTGCCGAAAATATCATTGGTGCTAGTTTGCCCTCCTTACAGGACCTGTACTATTCCAGAGTCATGAAAAGGGCAGGGAAGATCATCACCAACCCTTCACATCCAGGCCACCATCTTTTTGAATTATTACCATCAGACAGGCACTGAGTGGCAGTGAAGTGTTACCAAATAGCTGGGTAACTACTGCAGAGCTAGTAAAGGAGACTGCTAGAAAGGTGCTTGGTGTGACATCTGGACGGTGGAACGAGAACAAGAAGACCTGGTGGTGGAATGAGGAAGTACAGGAGAGTATACAGAGAAAGAGGTTGATGAAGAAGAAGTGGGATTGTCAGAGAGATGAAGAAAGTAGACAGGAGTATAAAGAGATGAGGTGCATGGTAAAGAGAGAGGTGGCGAAGGCTAAGGATAAGGCGCATGAAGAGTTGTATGAAAGGTTGGACACTAAGGTGGGAGAAAAGTACATGTACCGATTGGCTAGACAGAGGGACCGAGCTAGGAAAGATGTGCAGCAAGTAAGGGTGATAAAAGATAATGAGGGAAACGTACTCACTAGCGAGGAGAATGTGTTGAACAGATGGAAGGAGTACTTTGAGGGGCTGATGAATGAAGAGAATGAGAGAGAGAAGGCTGGATGATGTGGGGATAGTGAATCAGGAAGTGCAATGGATTAGCAAGGCAGAAGTAAGGATAGCTATGAAGAGGATGACGAATGTAAAGGCTGTTGGTCCAGAGGACATACCTGTGGAAGCTTGGAGGTGTTTAGGAGAAATGGCAGTGGAATTTTTAACCAGATTGTTTAATGAAATCTTGGAAAGTGAGAGGATGCCTGAGGAGTGGAGAAAAAGTGTTTTGGTACCAATTTTTAAGAATAAGGGTGATGTGCAGAGCTGTAGTAACTACAGAGGGATAAAACTGATCAGTCACAGCATGAAATTATGGGAAAGGGTAGTGGAAGCTAGGTTAAGAAGGGAGGTGATAATTAGTGATCAATAGTATGGTTTCATGCCAGGAAAGAGCACTACAGATGTGATGTTTGCTCTGAGAGTGTTGATAGAGAAGTACAGAGAAGGTCAGAAGGAGTTGCATTGTGTCTTTGTGGACTTAGAGAAAGCATATGACAGGGTGCCTAGAGAGGAGTTGTGGTATTGTATGAGGAAGTCGGGAGTGGCAGAAAAGTATGTAAGAATGGTACAGGATATGTACAAGTGTAGTGAGACAGCAGTGAGATCTGCAGTGGGAGTGACAGATGTGTTTAAGGTGGAGGTGGGATTACATCAAGGATCAGCTCTGAGCCCTTTCTTATTTGCACTGGTGATGGACAGGTTAACAGACGAGATCAAACAGGAGTCCCTGTGGACTATGATGTTTGCAGATGACATTGTGATATGTAGTGAGAGTAGGGAACAAGTTCAGGAGACCCTGGAGAGGTGGAGATATGCTCTAGAGAGGAGAGGAATGAAGGTCAGCTGGACTAAGATGGCATATATGTGTGTGAATGAAAGGGAGGAGAGAGGAATGCTGAGGATGCAGGGAGTAGAGTTTGTGAAGGCGGATGAGTTTAAATACTTGGGATCAACAGTTCAGAGTAATGGCGAGTGTGGAAGAGAGGTGAAGAGGAGAGTACAGGCAGGGTAGAGTGGGTGGAGAAGAGTTTCAGGAGTGATTTGTGACAGACGATTACCAGTAAGAGTGAAAGGGAAGGTCTACAAAAGGGTAGTGAGACCAGCTATGTTATATGGATTGGAGACAGTGGCATTGACAAAAAGACAGGAGTCAGAGCTGGATGTGGCAGAGTTAAAGATGTTAAGATTTGCACTGGGTGTGATGAGGGTAGACATGATTAGGAATAAGTATATTAGAGGGTCAGCCCAGGTTGGACAGTTTGGAGACAAAACCAGAGAGGCGAGATTGCATTGGTTTGGACATGTGCTGAGGAGGGATGCTGGGTATATTGGGAAAAGGATGCTAAGGATGAAGCTGGCAGGTAAGAGCAAAAGAGGAAGGCCTAAGATAAGGTTTATAGATGTGGTTAGAGAGGACATGCAGGTGGTTGGTGTGACAGTGCAAGATGCAGAGAACAGGAAGAAATGGAAACAGGTGATCCATTGTGGCGACCCCTAATCGGGAAAAGCCAAAAGAAGAAGAAGACCATCAGCCAGGTGTTTTAGATTAATACGCACCAAAACAAGCAGATATAAGAACAGTTTTTTCCCACAGGCCATCAAGTTCATAAATGGAATGCTGAATCATAGATATACAAATAGAAATAAGACCCCCCCCCCCCCCAAGACACATACAGTAATTCTAGAATTATGTTGGTGGTATCTCATTTAACTTATACTCTGAGCAACAGTTATAAACATAATGTATTAGGACAGTGCATTTCACAGACACCATACCAAGACAATACACAGAGCAAAGCCAAATATCACTCACATCAAAATAAGTGGCACAGAAATAGTGAAACATGCATATAATAAATGTAAGGCATGTATTAATGAAAAGGCAAACAGGAAACTATGCGCTATGATGTATAGGCTGAATTCATTAGTCTGGGTACATTTGCATCCAAAACCCTGACCTCAAATGAACAATTTTTGGTGCCCCCTCTCCCTGATGTAGTCATACACAATGCACATGGTGGCATTGATTTTAGAATTCAGGTATGTGTTAGCAGTAATTGTTTATGGTGTAAACAGGATTCACTGATGCTACTGTGATGTTTTTAAAACATGACCTTCCACAAAAATCATCAGTACTATGCTGCATTTAATCTGTGCCCATATGACAGATGATCACTTGGTCAAACTGGACAGAGTGAATTCACTGACAGGACATATCATTGTGACTTATCAACAAGGACTAGTGAACTCAGAGTTAGTTTTAATACTTAGGCTGCATAGGGTTGTGACCTATTACCTGATGAGGGAGACATGAGGAGCTTTGTGTTCCTGTGTAAGATTATTTTCAGTAACTCAGTCTCATTCCATTCAGTCTATTCAGTTTGGCTGAGTGGACTTTGATCATATATGCTTTGACTAATCCGAATGGAGAGACGATAAAAATCAGCAAAAGGAGATAAGTATTGCTGGAATTTAATTCATACGGAAGTCTTGATGTGTACCTTCACAAGGTGGACCCTTTTTTTACAAAAATCTCACCAAGATGACACTGATATACAAGACTGTATTTTCTATAGCATATATCATGGACAGAAGTAGTTTAAAAATAAAGAAAATAGCTGGGTGCACAAGTCCCGAGATAAAAAAGTATCCAATCCTGGCAGGTGCACTGGTACCAGGACTGGAAATAATGACAGTGTAGAATCCTCAGAACATGGAAATATTCCTACAATGGGCCTAGGCCAGGCCCAGGGGGAGGATGCCCCCCCCCCCTGTTGCAGAAGGAAGTAGCAGTCCACAAAAATCACAAAAAACTGATAGGCCAAAAAAGAGCCTTACAGACGATAAAGTGGACTACTGAGGATAAAAAAGAAATTGTGTATTGTTACTATTATGCAAGAAGCTCAGAATTTTCATACAAAAAATATATGAAAAGATTAAGAGAGAAAGCAGAGGAAAGACAATTACTTCCACAAGAAAAACTGTCAGAAGCTTCAAATACAAATTTGTGTTCATTAATACAAGAGATGTATGAGAATCACTATATAGACCAAGAAACCTTCTGCCTTTTGGAAAAATAAGCGACTAAGGAAGTGCAAAAACTTAAAGGACAAAATTTAGACATGTTTGAAGGGTATAAAAAAGAAATATGGACATGAAAAATAAAGAGAAATCTGATACGAGACAATATTCATGCAATGGAGAAAGCCAAATTAATCAACACAAAAAAGGCAGCCCCAAAGATACTCAAAGACAAATACAGGCAAAGGCGTCTGGAGATGGAAAACATTACAATACAAAAAAATAAGAAAACAAAGAGGAAAAGTAGAAAAGAGGATTAGTAATGGAGAAGTTAAAGGAATAAAAAATGAGGTTCTGGATTACCTGCAAAGTAAAGTATTAACAACACAACAGTACACCCAAATTAAGGAGAAACCAGTGAAGCAGGAAGTATCTAATCAGTTGACATGAATATACTTTGGAAGCTCCCACAGGAAACTAGTGCAAAGGTTCAGTTGGAGCTATACAGCAAGGGAAGGGAAAGGAAACTGTGGCTACTCTAACACAGTCAATGTCGTGGAATGACAGGCCAGTAAGTTCCCATATGAAAGAACAATGGATGACACGAGGTGAAACTGAAGAGAACATGGCACAGGAAGAAGCTCTGGAACATTCTATAGAATGCCACAGGAAATGGTGGACAAAGACTGTGCCCTTAGTTTGGAAGAAAATGATCTAAGAAAAGAGATACTTGAATTAATAGAGATGGATAGACATATTAAGATCAATGAAAGAAATAGACTGCAGAAGGTCAAAAAAAAGTTAGAAGTTTGATAAAACAAATGAACACAGTAATTAGGACTGGCCATAGAGATTCATGCAATATAACAGAAGTAAATAGGATACATTACTGCGCATCCAAAATAATAACAGATAAAGTCCCACCACATGAACACAGGGTAGTAAGGGAAAGGACAGGGAGAAATCGAGTGCCATCATGGAATTATCGAATAGAGAAAACTATAAAGCAATGAAGACAAGAAGTGTCACTGTTAGAAGAGTATAGAAGAGGGAACAGATCAAGAAAAACTACTCAGAAAGATAGACATGATTAAAGCAATGTCCAGTATTATAACAGATTAGGATTTATCATGCACTATCGCAAATAATAAACTAAAAATAGCACAGGCAGAAAAACTTAGAAGATACACAAATAAATGTAAAGGAAAAGTACAAAATAAGTAAGTTATTGATGACCCCAAAAAGTTTTATAGAGAAATGGGAAACAAGGTAAAAGGAATTGAAAGACCACCAAACAAAGAAGAAATAGATACAGTTTAGAGAAATATTTATGGAGATCTTGTGGAACAGAACAAAGGTGCTAAATGGATAGAAGAAGTAAAAGAGAGATCAAGAAGTTCAAATGTACAGGATATGAAATGGGATGAAGTAACGGCTAGAGACTCTGAAACAAAGTTAGGAAAAGCCTCTAATTGGAAAACCCCAGGCTCAGTTGGAGTACCTAACTTCTGGCTAAAAGTATTAACATCTCTGCATGAAGATTTAGCCATGAGTAAGAACTATTTATATGTTCATAGGTTCATAGGTTCATACTAGGCTATCTGCCCTAAAGCATTTACAAGCCTAGCCAGAGTGTGTTTGGCTTTTGCCACCCTCTAAACTGATTTTACTGTGCCCTTTTTAAGGTTAGTTTACTATGCCTCTGTCTAGTAGTGACACAGAAGTAATCCTCGGGGTACACCTACGATCTCCCATCCACTCGTCAAGATTCCTCTTGAAGAGAGTCAGTGAGGGACTCTGCCTAACATGGACTGGGATTCTATTCCAGAGTGAAGGGAGCCTCTGGGTTATGAATCTGTCCCTCCAGCATGTCCTATTTATTTCTGTGCTGAGGTTCAAGTCCCTCGAGCACGTAGCTCTAAGGGATTTGGATTTTCTGAGGTGGAGTATGCTCATTAATTCTGGGTTGGACATTGCTTTATACATCAGGCATAGATCGCCTCTAAGTAGGCGGTATGCAACTGAGTAGAGCTGGAGTTTCTTTAACCGAGCAGCATATGGCATCTGTTTGAGTCCCTTGATCCTCTTTCTGAGGTACTTTCTAGTTGCTGCAGGTGTCGGGTAAGGTACATCCCAAATGGGGTATTGTATTCAATTATGGGCCTGATGAGGGATGAATAAAGGGGCACAATGACCTCCCTCGATCTAGATGTGAATCCTTTCATGATAAGGTGGGCTGTATAGAAGGCCTTTCTAACCACTTTGGCAATGTGGTTGTCAAAGGAGAGATTACTATCAGCTTGGGTCCCCAGGTCCCTAATTACTTTTTCCATACTTAATGGATTCCCACCTATGTGGTAGTTTGTGGGCACTTTGTTTTTGCCAAAGGGTATGACTATACACCTTTTAGCATTTAGCTTTAGGCCATGGCTCTGGCACCAGTTATCCGTCTCTATGAGACCCTTTTGGAGGATGCTTGTGTCAGCTGGAGAGTCAGTTATGGTGCCCAGTTTGCAGTCATCTGCAAACTTGGTCAGCCACAGTCCTCCCGTGTTAGCCTGAACCTCAGAAAAATATATACCGAACAAGAGAGGTCCCAGGACTGAGCCTTGTGGGATGCCACTTGTAACTGGTTTAGAGTCTGACATGGCTCCAGCAATTCTGACTATGTGGGTTCTGTCCTTGAGCCAGTTTGCAACCCATCTTATGACATAGGGGTTTATATTTAGGCTGGAGAGCTTATCTATGATGCCCAAGTGGGGTATTGTGTCGAAGGCATTTGTGAGGTCCAGGTAGGCTGTGTGGACTACCTTCCCTTCATCAATGGCCTTGGTGACTGTTTCAAAGAAATCGACCAGGTTCAAAAGGCAGGATCTGCCCTTAACAAAGCCGAATTGGGTAGGATCCAGTGTCTGTAGGTCCCCAATGTCTTTGTTTATGAGTTCCATGATGATCCTCTCCATAGCTTTGCAGACCAGGCTAGTCAGGCTTATCGGGCAATAGTTTCCAGGGTCCGTAGAGGCACCACCTGTTGCTGTACGCCATTCTTTGGGTACATATCCTGTAGTAAAGCTGAGATTGAACAGCAGCTTTATGTGAGGGTTTAGCTCTTCTTGGAGTTCATGTAGACACAGCCCGGGACACCGTCAGGTCCCACTGATGCTGTGTTTTTTTGCTTTGGAGAGGGCGGCTCTCACCTGAGCATCTGAGATGTCAGGGAGGCAGCACTCTGCTGGGATAGATATTTGCTCTTTTTGGGGGGAAGGGGGGGAGAAGTTTGCACTGAACCTGTCTGACAGGATGTTGGCAATGTCTGTGGGTTCAGTGTATTTTTTGTCATTTTGGACCAACTCTGAGCATATCTGGGAGTTGCCACCCAGGTTCCTAACATAACTAAAGAAAGCCTTGTGATTATCTTTAGTGTCCTGTGCAATTTTTCTCTCGAAGCTGGCCTTGGATGATTTTATGAGGGATAGTAGTTTTTTGCTAGTACTGATCAGGGATGCCTTCCCTTTTTAGGGATTTTGCTCTATCATGTAGTAGCTTCCTCCTTCTGTTGTACAGCTTATTTATGGCTGGGGTCCACCAGGCAGGATGCCTGCCTTTGGAGGATTGGGTCTTGGTTTTGTTTGGGATAGCATGATCCATGCATTCCTGAAGGTGTCCATAGAATGCGTTTATAAAGGATTCTGCAGTTTGAGCCGTAGTTTCCACTGGCCCGGGGGCCTTGAAGGATTCCACCTTGGTTTTGAGAAGTGTGAAGTTAGCTTTTGAAAAGTTTTTCACTGAGGTTTTCTGAGCTGTGGGTGGGATCGGGACGTGGATATCCAGTGAGATTAATTTATGGTCCGATCTTACCAATGAGGGGAATATCCCTGGTATGGAGCATAGAGTCCCCATGTTGGTGATGACCAGGTCCAGCATGTTTTCCCCTCTTGTGGGGGTGGTGACTAGTTGTTCCATAGCATTTGAGTTTATAAATTCTAGGAACCTTTGGGCTAGGGTGTTGGGGCTTGAGTAATGCTCCCAGTCAATGTTTGGGTAGTTGAAGTCACCCAATATAATGATGTTTGGAGAGACCTTCATATTCTCCAGTGTTCTCAGGAAGGCCGAGTGGGATTCCTGATTTTGAGAGGGTGGTCTGTAGCATGCTACAAACTGAAAGGCAGTTTTGCCCACTGTTAGTTGCACATGGATGGTCTCCGATGCTTCGTGCAATGCCACTAACCTGGAGGTGTGGGTATCATTGATGAATATGGATACTCCCCCTCCTTTGTGGTTCGGTCCGAGTTTTGGGGCCGAAAAGCATGATATGAGGTATAACCTGGTAGTGCTGGGGTGCTCTCAGGAGCCTTGAACCAGGTTTCTGTCACTGCACAGATATCAATGTTCTCCATACTGAGGAGGGCTTTGAGTGCGTGCATCTTGAGGTTTAGACTTCTGGTGTTGAGCAGCATTACCCTTAGTTTTTTTTTCCTTGTGTTGTCTATGGAGGTGGGTTTGTCTTTTGAGCCTTGCCTAAAAAAGGCACTATGGGGGTGGCAAGAGCCTTTGGCAATATCCGAAAGCCCAGTGGTGACAGGTGCAAGCCGTCCCTAGTGAAGCAACATGGCTTGTTGAACATGTCATCCCAGGCTGACAGACACTGGATCCCCTTTGAATGACACCAAAACTTTAGCCAATTGTTAAAATTGATCATTTTGTCTTTATACTGTGGCATCATTCTTGGTGAGGGTAATATGCTGCTCAAGGTCAGGGTCATACTGGCCTGGGCTACATGATCAGAGAGCTCCTCTATGTCTCTTTTCATGTAGTCCAGGGAGGTACGTCTCAGTCATTCGCACCCCAAACAGACACTAGCCTGGCTAACAAAAGGAAAAACAATGCTCCTACTTAATGAGTGAATGTGCAAGCTACCCTAAAAACTATAGACCACTAACTTGCCTTCTGATGATGTATATACTATATACTGGAATTGATGCCGACAGGGTTTGTAGTCATTTAGAAGAAAACTCAATTATGGCAATAGAACAAAAGGGTAATAAAAGAAAGTCATATGGAACAAAGGATCATCCGTTGTTAAATAAAGTAATAGTGGAGAACTGTAAAAAGGGGAAGAATCTAAGTAAGGCATGGACAGATTAAAAAAAACATTTGACAGTATCCCACATTCATGGATAAAAGAGTGCTTAAAAATGTATAAGATGCACCCTACTCTGATAAACTACATCACGGCAACCATGAAACAGTGGCAAACCACTTTGCAGTTAAGCGATGACAAAGGACAAATTATAATTCCGGGGATAAAAATCCAAAGGGTGACTCTCTATCACTGCTGCTCTTTTTTCTTGTCCTTAACCCACTAAGTTGTCTGTTTAACAGATTAGGTTATGGCAATAATTTGGCTCTCAGAAAGCAAAAACGTGTAAAAAGACTTTTCATCTTCTCTTTGTTGTTGATTTAAAACTGTATAGCTCATCAGATGAGGAAGTGAAAGCAAACTGCAAGTAGTCAAATTTTTTTCAGATGATAGAAGAATGTCATTTGGTCTTGATAAATGTGCAAAAGCAACCTTTAAAGCAGGAAAGCTGCAGCACCAAGAAAACATCAGTTTGGGACAAGAATGTGATATGAAAGAACTTGAGCAAGAGGGAGTGTATAAATATCTGGGAACTGATGAAATATCAACAATAAAACATGAACAAATGCAAATAAAACTCAGCAAGGAATACTTTAGAAGACTTAAATGAATCCTGAAAAGTTCAGGTTATAAACCAATTTTCTCTGCATGTCCTAACTTACAGTTTTGGAGTGAGTGACTGGCCCAAAAGGTGTTGGATAGATTAGAAAGGAAAACAAGAAGGATGCTTCATGATCACCAAATGATTTATAGAAATTAGTACATACCAAGATTATATATTCCCCATTCCGAAGGAAGTATGGGCCTCCTTGAAACAGATTACATGTATAGATCTGCAATCATAGGACTGCTTACATATCTGCTGACCTCACAAGATCCAGACATAGTGAACGTTTTGAAACATGAGGAGAATAAATCTAAGATGACTTCCCTTCTTTGTCTAACTGAAGCATATCGGTGTCAAGAGGGAATAGAAATCAAAACATAAGTAGATAAAAATCAGGTATGTGCCAAAAAAGAAAAGAAAGAAAATAAAGTGAAAGATCAGATGAAAAGGCAAGAAATGTAGAAAATGCATAAATATAGTTGCAAGTATAGAAAACTCCTGGAACAACCTCTAGCGATCAAGATCGAAGGGAGGAATGGTTAAGGTGAGGCGAACTCAAACCAAAAGATGAAAGGTGTATATTGGCAACCCAAGACAGTGAACTACATACACATTGGTTTACAAAGTCAACTGAACATGTGGGAGAAACAGACAAATGTAGGTTTTGTAAAACAGAATTGGAAACAGTTGCACACCTTGTTACTGGTTGTAACATGCTGATGGCAGAAGGACTGTATACTGAAAGGCATAATAATAGTATGGCAAGACTGTTGCACTGGGGATTGTGCAAACATTGTAATACTGAAGTAGCTGGAAGCATGAGATACAAAGCATCATAGAAAATGATGAAGTCTACATCACATGGGATCATCCATTACCAACAGTTCAAAAGATAGATGAGAGAAAACCAGATATAGTGGTCCAAGAAAAGAAGACAAAAGTAGCATTGATCATTGAAATCGCTACACCCAGTGACTACAGTGTCTTGCATACAGAGACACAATAAGTCATAAAATATCATGATTTGCATGCAGAAATGATAGCATTGTGAAAAAAGATACCCAGACAGCTCCAATAGCAGTAGCAGCAATGGGCCTTATAAAAAAGAATCTATAATCCTATTTAAATATGTTACCAATGCATGTAACTCCATATGAAGTGCAGAAGTAGTCATTACTGAACACGTTGCAGGTGCTGTGAAGAGCACTTCAGGCTGACATCAAAGACTGAAACAACACTAATTTCATGAACTTTAATCATACTTTGATTTAGGAATGGGGTCCATTCCAGTCATGGTATTAGAAACCCAAAAGATTTGGAAAAATTAAAAAGGGAGATACCACATTAATTTAAATCATATCTGTGGTACTATGCATCAGTTTACTATAACAGCCAATGACATACTGATTGCACTGCCAGTGGCCAGGCACACATAAGAGCAAGATAGGCATTCCCTTGAATGCAGTGTAGCCATTTTTGTTTGCTTTGCAGTTCAGCAATAGAGGCGTCTATCAGTACAGATGTAAGAACTATGCACAGATGCAAAGAGCTAGCTGCATGCAGCTATCTCATCTGCTATGACCATATGGGAGTCAACAGAGGCAACTGCAAAGGATTTGTCCTTTTTCCCCATCCAGCTCTGAAAAAAAATTACCTATATCTGGTCACAAATGGTTTGGACTGCAGGTGTTGTGGGGCACATCCCTGTCACTAGTTACACTAATAAGAGCAACATAAGTGGCCCTGATGATGTCAGTGGAGGAGGCTGCCCAGACATGCATACAGATACTGCAGAAGCTTGAAAGCACACATGACACAGTCACATGTGCAGATATGCAATCTGATATCTGGTGAAAGTTTTAATGGGGAGAACCAACAAGACTTTGCCTTGATCATGTCCACCCCTGAGGTGGATATGGATGTCATGCAGAAAGATCCATTTCCTCAGCATCTACCATTGTGTCACCACAATGATTTTCATTTATGTTAAGGATACTCCCTATGTTGTCACAGAAAACCTGCTGTTTAAAAAATGGTACCCAGACTGTGTTATGAAGACATGCTCTTTAACTGTATGGCAATGGGGGCATAGTCAGTACCACTAATTATGTCCATTATTCCACCCACCACTGTTGTCCCCTCAGTCTGAGTGATAAGAATAAAGATGTGATGCTATGTCTGTTGGTTCATGATATCTAGGAATGGGTGTCTCCCACAGCTCTTTGAAATACCCTTGATACCATCTTAGAGCTGCTGCAATACATACAAGGTTTCTGCCCCACATTCTATACCTCAACACTCCCACATGCCTCCTACTGGAGTGCATCCAGTATCTGTCTAGTTAATCTTACTTGCTGATATCACTGTGCAAGAAGTGTGTTTTACACTGATAGTTGTTGTCAAAAGCAGGTTTGTAGCACTGCCAGTGCCTGTTAAACTTAAACTGCTGTTACAAATATCAGATTCGCTCTTCTTGACATGTTACTATCCGTTACTGCTGTTAGTGTGGTTGTATACATATACTGATTTTGGGTTAAAGCAGTTTGGTAATTATGTCATCTTTGAACTGAGCACAATTATACACAAAATATGAGGCATAGATTCAGTGTACATATAAGGTATACTCATGCTTCACTTCTTCTGTGACACTTATTTTGATGTGTATGACACTTGGCTTTTCACTGCATATTACCTTGGTATGGTGCCTGTGAAATGCACTGCCCTAATCCACTATGAATCTTGCTCAGTGTATCAGTTAAATGACGTGCCACCAAACATCTTCTTCTTCTTCTTTCTGCTGCTCCCATTAGGGGTCGCCACAGCAGAACAACTGTTTCCATTTCTTCCTGTCCTCTGCATCTTGCTCTGTCACACCAACCACCTGCATGTCCTCTCTCACCACATCCATAAACCTTATCTTAGGCCTTCCTCTTTTCCTGTTACCTGGCAGCTTCATCCTTAGCATCTTTTTCCCAATATACTCTGCATCCCTCCTCAGCACATGTCCAAACCAACGTAATCTTGCCTCTCTGGCTTTGTCTCCAAACCTTCCAACCTGGGCTGACCCTCTAATATACTTATTCCTAATCCTGTCCATCCTCGTCACACCCAGTGCAAATCTTAACATCTTCAACTCTGCCACCTCAAGCTCTGACTCCTGCCTTTTTGTCAATGTCACTGTCTCCAACCCATAGCCATGATTGCTCCCCAGGCTAGTAAAAATGGATAACACATACATACAAAATCTAGAGCACTAGATAATAGTTTTCAGTCTTACTCACAAACACTGGCTAATCTACAGTGTATGTACTGTACCTGTGTACTATGTATGTATTCTACCTATGTTCCAAATTTCAGCTGTACACCACAAATCTATTAATTACCTTTATTTTTAAAATGAATATTTTTTTGTTTGTTCTCTCCACTGTAACTGTTTATGTGCCACATACCACTGTAAAAACATGTCTCCTGTAATTTGTGTGTATACTGATCATGTCTAAATAACTAAATGTGTCTGTAATTTTTCTTTGTGGAGCTTTTCTCCCCAGGCCTCTGCTGAAAAAGGGCCTTTTGGCTCAGTCAGACACCCCCGGTTAACAAATGTAAAATAAAAATATAACATAGCTGGTCTCACTACCCTCTTGTAGACCTTCCCTTTCACTCTTACTGGTACTCGTCTGTCACAAATCACTCCTGACACTCTTCTCCACCCACTCCATCCTGCCTGTACTCTCTTCTTCCCCTCTCTTCCACACTCACCATTACTATGAACTGTTGATTCCAAGTACTTAAACTCATTCACCTTTGCCACCTCTACTCTCTGCATCCTCACCATTCCTCTATCCTCCCTCTCATTCACACACATAAATTCTGTCTTAGTCCTGCTGACCTTCATTCCTCTTCTCTCTAGAGCATATCTTCACCTCTACAGGGTCTCCTCCACCTGTTCCCTACACTCACTACAGATCACAATGTCATCTGCAAACATCATAGTCCATGGGGACTCCTGTCTGATCTTGTCTGTCAACCTGTCCATCACCATTGCAAATAAGAAAGGGCTCAGAGCTGATCCTTGATGTAATCCCACCTTCACCTAAAATGCATCTGTCACTCCCACCGCAGACCTCACCGCTGTCACACTACCCTTGTACATATCCTGTACCACTCTTACATACTTCTCTGACACTCCCGACTTCCTCATACAATACCACAACTCCTCTCTAGGCAACCTGTCATATGCTTTCTCTAAATCCACAAAGACACAATGCAACTCCTTCTGACCTTCTCTGTACTTCTCCATCAACACTCTAAGAGCAAACATTGCATCTGTAGTGCTCTTTCCTGGCATGAAACCATACTGCTGATCACTAATCATCACCTCCCTTCTTAACCTAGCTTCCACTACTCTTTCCCATAACTTCATGCTGTGACTGATCAGTTTAATCCCTCTGTAGTTACTACAGCTCTGCACATCACCCTTATTCTTAAAAATTGGTACCAAAACACTTTTTCTCCATTCCTCAGGCATCCTCTCACTTTCCAAGATTTCATTAAACAATCTAGTTAAAAACTCCACTGCCATTTCACCTAAACACCTCCATGCTTCCACAGGTATGTCATCGGGACCAACAGCCTTTCCATTCTTCATCCTCTTCATAGCTATCCTTACTTCCTCCTTGCTAATCCACTGCACTTCATGATTCACTATCCGCACATTATCCAATCTTCTCTCCCTCTCATTCTCTTCATTCATCAACCCCTCAGAGTACTCTTTCCATCTGCTCAACACACTCTCCTTGCTTGTGAGTACGTTTCCCTCATTATCCTTTATCACCCTTACCCGCACATCTTTACTAGCTCTGTCCCTCTGTCTAGCCAACTGGTACAGGTCCTTTTCTCCCTCCTTAGTGTCCAACCTTTTATACAACTCTTCATATGCCTTATCCTTAGCCTTCGCCACCTCTCTCTTTGCCATGCACCTCATCTCCTTATACTCTTGTCTACTTTCTTCATCTCTTTGACAATCCCACTTCTTCTTTGCCAACCTCTTTCTCTGTATACTCTCCTGTACTTCTTCATTCTACCACCAGGTCTCCTTGTCCTCCTTCCTCTTTCCAGATGTCACACCAAGCACCTTTCTAGCCATCTCTCTTATTAGCTCAGCTGTAGTTACCCAGCTATTCGGTAACTCTTCACTGCCACCCAGTGCCTGTCTTAACTCTTCCCTGAACATCACCTCACAATTACCCATTTTCAATTTCCACCATTTGATCCTTGGTGCTGCCCTCACACTCATCCTCCTCTTCTTGATCACCAATGTCATCCTACAAACCACCATCCTATGCTGCCTAACTACACTTTCCCCTGCCACCACTTTACAGTCTCCAATCTCCTTCAGATTGGCCCTTCTACATAAGATATAATCCACCTGTGTGCATCTTCCTCCACTCTTCTATGACACCCTATGCTCCTCCCTCTTGTTAAAATACATATTCATTACAGCCATGTCCATCTTTTTTGCAAAATCCACTACCATCTGACCTTCTGCATTCCTTTGCTTAACACCATACCTACCCATCACTTCCTCATCCCCTCTGTTCCCTTCACCAACATGCCCATTGAAATCTGCTCCAATCACCAGTCTCTCACACTTGGGTACAGTCATCACCACTTCATCTAACTCACTCCAAAAATGTTCTTTCTCATCCATTGCGCACCCAACTTGTGGAGCATATGCATTAACAACATTCATCATTACACCATCAATTTCCAGCTTCATAAACATCACTCTATCCGACACTCTTTTCACCTCCAAAACACTTTTAGCATACTGTTCCTTCAGGATAATGCCTATGCCATTTCTCCTCCCATCCATACCATGATAAAACAATTTGAAACCGCCTCCAATACACCTAGCCTTGCTCCCCTTCCATCTGGTCTCTTGCACACACAATATACCAACCGTCCTTCGGTCCATCATATCAGCTAGCTCTCTCCCTATACCAGTCATACTGCCAACATTCAAAGTTCCGACCCTCACTAACACAGTCCTAGCCTTTGAACCCAGCCACTGGGGATGCACAAGCCAGTGCATTTCTTTGTGCCGGTCCCAAGCCCGGATAAATGGGGAGGGTTGCGTCAGGAAGGGCATCCAACGTAAAATGTTGCCAAACCATACATGCAGAAAACAGTACGTGCCACCAAACATAATTCTAGAATTGTGGGTCTTTCAGAAGTCTTACTTGTATCTATCTATCTATCTATCTATCTATCTATCTATCTATCTATCCATCTATCCATCTATCCATCTATCTATCTATCTATCTATCTATCTATCAAGCTATTTATTTAAATTTTGGTTATCAGTGTACAGTACTGATCACAATATGAAAAACTCAGCTCTGTAATGTGGAACATAGATTTCTGATAACTCATGGGAAGTACAATGAAAAATCATTTGTCCTACCAGCAGCCAAACAACAAAATGATGCAGCATGAACAGGCAGAGTGAAAAATACTTACATTTTTCAATTAAAAACATGCAAACATTTTTTCTTTAAAAAATAAACAGTGAATACACGAGAGTTCTGACTGTAGTTTTGGTTTACTGATTAATATACTAAATATATAAATGCTTAAACAAATTGAGATGTGTTTAAACATGATACTGTCGAACAGTTCTTTTAGTCCATGGTCTGCGAAAATGCGAGATTAGCCTCTGTTGGGAGGCTTAGGCCCGTTTCAGTATAGGCCTGAGCAAGTCTGAAATTGTGGTAAACAAACATATTGCTTGATATTATTTCTTTTATGTGGGACAGGATAAGAATAAATGGATACTAGCAGTCAAAGAACATGTATATTTATTTTAAATTAATAATAAAATAATACCATACTAAACCAAGCATTTGGTTAGTTCAGAGGTGCACATCTGTGCGTTACAGTGCAGTATATGCTTATTTTGCATGGGGGAGGACCAAAGTGCTAGTGTGACAGGTAGGGATACAAGTACTGAGAAACCTATGTTACAGACTGCCGTGGTTGCATACAAGTGAAGAAATACAAAGAAATGAACTTATATGAAGCCATATGAAAAATTAAGTGCATTTAATTATTTCAGAAATAATTTCGGAAATCAATAATTTGCTAAATTGAGTGTAAATAAACATGCATTCTGTAGCACAAGAATACTGAAGCACATGCATGTGCTACAGCTGTGGCAGGCAAGACATTGATATTCACTGCAGTGATTTTTTTTTTAAACGTAGCATAACGCATTTTTTTCTTTGCTTCACTGAAGCTGCCTTAAAGAATCATGTCTACTGATAATGATCAGACTTGAGTGGAAACTATGGCAACAGAAAAAACTATGGCATTTGTGGATGGAATCTTGCCTGAGGGTGAACTTCTATTACAGGTTAATGCTTCAGGCACTGTCTTAATTTTCTGCTAAGCATGGTTAGGCTTTTAAAACGCACTCACTCTTACCATTTTGTCTGACAGAATGACTAACCACAAGAGCAGGCTTCTATCGTGTTAGGAGGTAGACAATAATCATAGTGTGTAGAAAAATAAATATTCTGTAAGTGAAGTAAACTTCCTTATTGTACTATAAGACAAAGACAAGACCTACAGGTGAGGTAACTAAACTACCAAATTCATTTTTTTATAAGAAATGGTATTTCTTTTTTCATCATTAGTCATAGAAATTCAGTGGAATCTTAGCTGTTTTATGTGCATGTGAGATTAATTCTTTGGTATTCTGGTCCAGCAAGATCTTTCCCTTTCTATCATGTCTTGCAAGAGCCATAATAGGCAAGGCAGTCCTCCAAGCATGACTTGAATATGGCCTTCCCCATAGCCATTGCATCTACAAAAAAATTTAACCACTGTGCAATCCACCAAAAATAAAATCTGCTAGCTTATTTCTATCTCCCCCAACATGAACACCACTGCACCATCATCACCAAAGCTAGGTGGCTTCCAGTCAGTCACAGAATGGATCTATTTTTAAGCTCTCCTCTCTTCAAACTCCTGTAACCAAACTCCTTTCTAACTCATGCAGTCAAACGCAAACTAAAACAACCCCTGCAATCTCGTAACCTCTCCCAAGGTACTGCATCACTCCATACAGTCCTAATCAAACTCGACTGCACTGACAAGTCTTTTTCCATTTTTGCCCCTAAACAGTTGGAAATCTCTTCCCTCCTAACTAAAGGAGATATTCTTTTTTTCCCTTTCAGAGCTTAACTCAAAAATATCTATATTATAAAGCAGTCGGCATGTGCCCTACCTCTGGGGATATCACCTAAGCACTCACCTACTTCTCCATCTCCTCTACATCGGCCTACCTTTGTATTCAACTCCTGCTAAACTCATCTCCACCTGAATGAATATTTTTCTGTAATTTGTAAAGTACAAAACATCTGAATTTCCTTTCATCACTTTAAATAATATTAGTATAAAAGTTTTTTTTTTTGGGGGGTGGATAATACATTTCTTCATCACTGTAAATAATATGTGTGCAAATGTTTTCAGTTTGGGAATTTATAAAAGTCAAGGTTTTCACTTAGGCATTGCCTACAATATGTTGTAATCAGTGTACTACCCTGGTAAACAATAAAATAAACCAGATAATACTGTTAAAGAACTAGTAAGTATTTCACCAGTGCCACTCCTACAGATTATGGTTTAATAAAATTCCAGAATATTTGATTATCTCTATAGTACATTCTTTGTCTGTCATACGCAGACATACTGCACACACACAAGAATCAAACTGGGGGACCTCTTGCTGTGAGGCAAAAATTCTATCCTCCGTGCCACTGTGCCACCTTGCATGCATACTTATATATGTGATATATATGTCTATATATGCAAATATGTGTATATATGTGCATATGAATATAAAACCATTCTAATCCTTTGATAAAGAATGGGAATGCAAATTATCAATTATCCTATAAGAAATACAACTGTTCTAGTAAACTGCTTTTTTCAAAGCACAATGATACTTCACTCATTTTTATAGATCCCAGTTAACACATTTGGGCTAAAAACAAACTTCTTAACTATAACTATAACACATTTTGCATTTTTAGGTTTGTCAGACCAGCATGAGAAAAGTTTCTAGTCACCTTCTGAAACACTTGGCTTACAAAAAACTACATTTACAACATTTGGGTGGGTCCAAAATAAGGTATGGACTGAAATACAAAAAGGTTCCACAGAAAATGCATATAGGATGATCAAACCAGACAGATACCCTGACAAAACACTACCATGTAAAAAAAAAATGCAAACCTCCCCTGATGAGGTTATCATGGGGAAATGCAAATTAATCTTAAAGGCCATACACATGCTCCAACTCAATGGCTTTCCAAGATAATGCATGGTATCAAAGCAGAACTGAGCAGCACTCATAGATTCAACATCTACCCAGTGGAAGAAAGCTAAAAAAAGTGCTATCATCAAAAAGCCATCAAGCGCATCATGAATAGACCAATGACTAAATGGTAGATTGAAACAATGCCTACCAGTAGACCACCATGGAAAATGGAAGGGTAAGACAAGAAAAGCCTCTTAATAAGCTAAAAAAATGTGAAGCAAATCAAAATGCTTACAAAACTGTAAATGAGCACAGAAAATGGTACCATACCAAACCTTTAAGAAGTGCAAAATAACAAAATGAGAAATAAAAACTGATACATGAATAACAACGTCAAAAAGAAAATTCTTACCACAATGAAATGATGCAGAAATAAAATTCTCAAATGACTTAGCCATTTACACATATTTATTGGATTGTGGAAGTATGCTACAAACAAGCTTTTGCAACCATTATTCTGTATTCTAGATTAGCATTTTCATAATGATATCCATTCCTCCACTTACTCCACTAACAACCTTGGTTCTCCAGGATAAGTGGGGAGAAAATAGAAATGATGGCTGCATAAATCTGGTTTCTTCTGTGCTGCATCTGGCGTATAGTAGAAAAATATGTAAGTAAGCATTAGTTGCTGCATTTTTACCTTGCTAGAGATGATGGTATAACAATATTCAATACATTTAATCTTATTAAAGAGCAAAATTTGACATGTCTGTAATTAAAGACAGTTTTGTGCAACTGTGTGATGTCAAAAGGAATCTGCTATATATTTGCTGTTAATTTTTTCACTAAAATCAAATGCTTGAAGAATCTGTTGATGTCTATGTGATTGAATCGAGGTACAGCACTGAAGATTGTGAGTTCTGAGAGCTGTGTGAGTCAGTACTGTGATATTTATTTATTTATTGACATTTGTTTATCGGGAAAGTCCGCTGTGTTAATAACACATTTTTAGTGGAGGCCTGGGGAGAAAAGCTCCACAATGAGTAAAATAACAACATCAGATTACAGAAGATAGGCAGTTATGCAATTTTAGAAAGAAAGACTTTAAACTATGTAAAATATATAGACAACAATTAATACATCATTGCAAACTTTTTTGCAAATAACTGTAGCACCTTCTATTTAACATAGAGGTGAAGGTAAGGACATTCTGTAGAAAAAAGGAAATTATATTTAATTCAATTTAAGTACATTGCATTAAAATCTGAAATATGCACTAGTACTCATTCACTATATTTTATTTTTTTTTTCACCAGGGAATCAGGTAGGGAGAAATAGTAGGTGGATTGGTTATTAGTGATTGGTTATAGCTTTGGATAGAGGCAGTAATAAGGAGAAGATTATGGGGGTCTGGTATTAAGGGAGCAAGGACCTGCGGAGTTGTTAAGATAGTAGCTTTTTAGTGAGGATTTAAAAGCATTAAGAGAATCTAACAAAGTAATGGATGTTGGGAGAGCACTCCATAATTAAGCTATGGAATAGAAGTATAGACTTTGTCCTGCTCTTTTGTTTGGTTTTGATATAATCAGAAGTTGTTTATTTGTGATCATATAGCATATATCATATAGCATTGGTTCTGGCACAAAACACTAAAGTGAAAAAGAAACTTACATTGGTGTGTTAAGTTAGCACTTGTGAATGGTGTAAATGGTGTATAACAGTAGAATTAACAATCATTCAAATGAAGGAGCTTGCAGTCACATGCATGAAATTAAAATGAAGCAAAATTCTGCTAAATTTAAGCATCCAGATTCTGTTGGTTCTCAGATTAATATGAGAGGCTAGAAACTACATGGCAGTAAAATGGCCCAGCAGTACACATATTTTGTTCCATTCGGCACACTTTTTGCCTGGCCAACTTTCTTTTATTTTCCTTCAGTAGTTGATAGATATTGTTGGCTGATTCATTCTAGATAGCACAAAATATGTGAGTGTAAATAACATGCCCCTTTTCCATGGATAAACAGTATGGTGACAGCAATTCAATCAGACAAGATCAGAATATGTATTGATTCATAAGACTTGAATAAAGCAATTTTAGGGAATGCTACCCAGTAAAGACAAGCTGAGGAAAGTATTTCCTTGATGCCCACAACCATTATATTTTCAAGTGGCTTATTCAAATCAAAGCTTCTGGCAAATAACATTTAACCCAGAAAAAGATCTCACATTTATTACTTCATTTGGAAAATATGGAATCTGAAAATGCCCTTTGGTATTTATTAAACACCTGATGTATTCCAGCAGATTGTTGTTCAAATTACTGAAGCCTGGAAAGGATTGTAAACATCACTGATAACAAATTAGGAATAACATGACATAAAACTGAAAAAAAAAAATGATCAGCTGAGACAAAATATTTTAAAGTTAAACATAAATAAAAAACATTTGTGTTTGACAAGTATTAGCTATGGGGGTACATAGTCTAACTAGTCAACGTATCCAACTTGATCCTGAAGAGGTAAACATAGTTATTCATATGAGAGACCATGTGATATCTAAGCAAGTTTGATGTTTTAGGTATGGTATAGGACTTATTCAAGTTTAAACCTAATGTCTCAGAGATGAGTATGCCATTGAGGAAACCACTTGAAAAGGACATAATAAAGCACTGGGAGCTAGTATGGTAGAAATTTTTAGTTTCCTACTCTTCGCTGTTATGACATGTTAAACCTGTTTTGTAACAAGCTGATGCCAGGCAGTTGGGTACTGGAGAAGTGCTACTGCAGCAAGGTCATTCTAATGCTTCTGGTCCCAGAGTACTGTGTAGTCACAGAAGATACATGCTCAAAATGAGAAAAAAGTCATTGGCTGTTTTTTATAAATAAGACAAATTATATGAATTCACGTTTACCAGAAAAGTTCACACAGGAACTTGCCACAAGCCTCTACAAAGCATATTTGTAAACGTCTATATGAAGAGCCATTGAAACTAGACAAGATGCTATTGTCAGTACAGAGATTTCATATGACACGTGCATAAAATGGACAAAGAGTTACACTTTGCTGATGGACAAAGCAAGGTACATGTAAAAGAATGTAAAGAGCAGTCAGCAGACCGTAGCTCAGAAGTGATTTCCACTGTCCCCTACTTATCAATGTGTAAAGGAAGAAAACAGAATGTATTTAGTGCAATGAATTGACATTGATTTGCAAGTGCTGCAAAATGTGAAGCAGTTAGGATAGGCAGATGAGAAGAAAAGAAAAAAGTTCCACTTTCCATCTAAGTGTACTACATACTCCATGACAAACTTATTTTTTTCACAGTGTCTTTTGATTACATCTAAAAAAGTAACAGTACCCAGTTAAATGCATATCAGAATTTTAGCAAGAAGACACAAATCACTGCTATGACAGTAAAGTGCAAACACAGAACATGAACCTTGGTTTCGTCTCATACATCTCGTTAAATAAGATAATGGTGAAAAAAGGGTCAGATTTGCAATATGGCCCATAAAACAGAGGATATGTTTCTACATGAAATACCAGACGAGCCATGGAACAAATTACCTACTAATCAGTTTCAGATTAAAGACTGACATTACCTAATCAGTTCTATTACTTAAGTATCACGAGGATATAAAAATCTGAGTTAAATATTCAAACTTTGTCACTGTGTTTATTGAAGCAATTTTTTAACAACATAGGAAGGATTTCAGGTATCTATATTTCTAGCAAAGGTCTCCAGTTTGCAAGTCATGAATTTCATAACTTTTCACAAGAACAGGTATTCAAGAATACTATGACTACCACCAGACATTAGGGTTGCCAACCGTCCTGTTTTTCCCAGAATGTCCTGGATTTGGCCATCTGTTTCCTGTGTCCTGGGAAGGACCTTCCCAGGATGCCATATGTCCTGTTTTTGGCACAGCTTAGCACAAGTTACTACAACTTACTAAGTTTTCTCATAATCACTGTTTAAGTAATGTGTGGTAAGTCAAGTGGTATCAGTATCAGAACTGTGCATGCCTGCCCACACCATCTCACCCAAATCCTTAGACCTCAATGCCCACAACAATTTGCCAACAGCCCTACAGGCCCATTCTTCACAAATGCACACTGTTCCTTTACAAAATTACAGCTGAGCCTATCATGAAGGAGCCCGGCCCGCTGGCCAGTGTTCTTACTCGTCAGCGCAACAACCTGTCAGCAGCATTGCTAACTTGTTCCAGTGAAATGAATAACAGTGCACTAATTGACATTATATTATCCACTTATAACGCTGTTTACTTGAGAAAAATTTAAAACCAGCAAAAGACTAAAGGCAGCCAGCCCAGCTGTAATAATCTGAGATGCAGTAGTGCATCTGCACAATGACCATCCAGATCCGGAACCTGTTTATTTAGCAGAATATTTCTGTGGTGTGATGATGCTTGGGGCACCTGTACAAAGTAAATGTTCCTGGTTGTAACCCTCAGTGATGGGAAGTCCACCACAGAAACTGAGCACTCAGTTTGCAGAAAGGCAAGGTAGTAATGTATAAATGCATTGCTCTGCCTATACAGTCATACATATACGTGTGTGTGACATAAAGCATATAAGGTTAACACAGCTTTCTGGAGAAGTAGGTCAAGGGTAGCCGGGTAGGGGATTCGTGGGTTGAAGATACAGCATATTAAGCAAGTGTCTCTTTAACCTGCTGGTGTCAAAACTAGTTCATTTGTTTTCTTCTGTTTGTACTGCATGTCCTAAGGATGGAAGTGTGCAGACATTAACCTCAGGTCCTCACCCAAGCTGCTAAACATGCGCACAGCAGAAAACACTAGTCTTTATTTTTAACTTGAACAGCATGGATGTGGAAAAAATAAACTTGTCACACTCGCACTTGCACTTCATTGTACATTGTATCACAGGAAACTTGATTTGCATTTGATGCCATTATTTTTACAGAGTTTCTTTTTTTTTTTCAATTTATTGTTTATTATTTTTGCAGACAAAAAATGCTCAGCCTAGAAGAAACATCTGCAAGCTCACTTGCAGCAATGGTCATTCTGACAGCACTGAAACAGTCAGCAAGCGATTAGTTCATTATTATGCATTTATTTTTTTGGTTATTTATTAAATATACAAACCTGGTTAACAATGAGTTATTTTTTGACTGCACCTGCACCTTCTGTACTAAAGTTACTTGTTTTCATATGACTGTAATTTGTATTCAAACATATATGGCACTTTTTTAAGTTGTAATCAACTGTCTGCATCACAGATTTTTAAGTTAGAAAAAATTGCCTTCATAATCGCTATAGCAAGGGGTACAGAGCTACCTTGAGTGAACTTTATTCTTTGCCTCCAAATCAGGACTAATCTACTAGGTGATTTGGTTTTGTGCACAGATTTACTGTTATTTTTTTTTCAAAACGTGTCCACAGTATTATGCTTGTGTGTGTGTATATTACATTATTATCTTCCAAAATTAGATGTCTTATTAGGGTATATTGGGTCATCAGGTGACTGTATGTGAATTGTTATAACAAGGCTGACTGAAAAATGTACCGTTAGTCCAGATGTACTGTAAAAGGGTGCCTTATCAATACATATAGGGAATCGGAATTTGCAATGGGAATAGCAGAAGCAGAGTCGATTGTGCACTGAAAATAAGATCTGGACCAGACTGCTTTGTAAAAATCTGAATGTTCTCTCAGGCACACAAATGCGCGCTTGTGTTAAACACATTATAACAGGGTGACACTGTCATGTTGTGTCTGGCTGAGCAGGCATTCCATTGATGCTGCAAATAAGCTTACAGTAGTTGGAGAAAGAGAGCCCTAGGAAAGCTCATTGGCTAGAAAGTAGAACCGCGTGAGTAAGAGCCTGAGGCTATAGGGTCTTACCGAAGAGTTTGCGTGAAGTGTGGGACTTTCCACAACTTCCCCTTTGTAGAATGGATGCTTCTTCCTTACTAAAAACTGATGTTGTAGTCTGAAGCAACATTTTTGCATAGCAGTCACACAATCTGATATTTTTAGCTGATCTACTTGGGAGTTCACTGAAAATAGATACAAGTTATTATGCAACTGAAAGTAGAGCAGAAACTGACAGAGAATGTAATGATTTGCCAGACACTCCTCCACCTAAAAAGAAAGCAAAGAGGTTGGTTGTCATGGTATCATCAAGAATGGCAGACAGAATTTTTCTGGTGTGAAAATGTTCATGGCAATGTCTTCACAGCTCTATGCACATTGTGTAAGAAGGAGGTTTCGGTTGCTTACGGTGGCAAAGGTGACAGTAAATCACAGCCATTCAAAAAGTCATCAGAAAGCTCAGATCGCTGCAAACACTGCTGCTATTGACATTTTTTTTCAAGAAGAAGTCAACGACAGTAACAGGAATTGACAAGCAGGCAACAGTTGCAGAACTCATGCATGTTTACCACACTGTACATCACCACATCTCCTACAACGCTGCTGACTGTGGCACTAAACTGGACCACTTGTTATATCAAGACTCGGCTACTGCTAAAAATGCAGCGTGTAGTCGCACAAAAGCAGTAGCACTGGTGACTGATTTCCTTGGCCCAAAGTCAGTGGAGTCCATTATGAAAGACATTACTGGTGACAATTCTATTCGATATTCTGTGTCAACTGATGCATCTAATCTGAAGAACAGAAAAATGTTTCCTGTCTGCATTCAATATTTCACTGTTGAAACTGGTTTAAATAAAAAGCTTTTAGACTTTGTTGAGCTTAATGATGAGCATTCTACCTCTATCACAGACATGCTAGTTAAAGTTCTTTCAGATAATGGCCTTGATATTGCATGCATGTGTTCTTATTCAGCTGATAATGCAAGTGTGAACTATGGTGCAAAGCAGTCTGTGTTTACTGAGCTGTTGAAAAGAAATAGTAATATTCTGAAAACAAACTGCAATGCTCATGTGATAACACAATGCCTTGAAAAAACTAATTGATGAACTTGGTTGTGATGTAGAATCAATGGTTACCAGCATTTACAGTCATTTCAGTGTATCTGTTAATAGGAGAGCCCAGTTGTAATTTTTTTTTACTTTGTATTACTGCGGTGGTGGTGCTGCGGTAGTGTTGTTGCCTCACAGTTAGATGTTGCCCGTTCGATTCTCAGTTAGAGCGTCTTCTGTGAGGCTGAAGGTTGTGTGTTAGGGCCGGCAAGCCAGTATGTAAAAATCTACTGCCAATCATTAGCGGACCGGAGTTCCGCTGTGGTGACCCCTAACCGGGAAAAGCCGAAAGACACAAACAAATACTTAGAATATCACGAGTTGCTGAGGCATGTACCAACGAGATGGTTGTCTCTGGGTCCAGCTATTGACAGATTACTTGATTCATGGCCTACTACTGTGTCCTACTTTGCATCTCTCAGTGAAGACTGCCCAAAGAGATTTCGTATGCATCTGGGAATAGAAAATAATATGCATGACTATGAAGCAGTAGAGACAAACATTAAAAAAGCATACTTATGTTTTGTCAAACATTTGCAATGTGTTTGAGGTGTTGGTCCAGAAAGTGGAGGGGGAAGATTTTACATTGTTTGAGCTCTTGCCTGTAATGCAGCAACTGAAAACTAAAACTGAGTCACGCATAACTGATAATTTTTTTGGACACAAAGCACAAACTATACTTGAGAATGAGGACATAAGGACACGAAGACAAATATTTTGGCACCTCTAGAAAAGTCTTTAGCATACCTGAACAAATGGTTTAATTTCTCAGATGGCAGCATTGCGTGTGTGATGCATCAAATATCTCTAAATACAGAAGTAGCATTTCAGTCCTTTCTAAATGCAAGCACTGCCATGGGCTTAACAACAAAGGACATTGATTTAGACGTGCTTTATGATGAGTTTTTTGCAGCAAGGCATGCTTTATCCAATATTGTTGCTAATTCAACTGCTACAACATGCACTAAATGGCAGGAATTTTTTGCAGGTGCCCGGGATACTGTGGCTTTTCCAATTAACTTGTTTAAGATTGTATCAGCCGCATTGTCTTTACCAGGCAGCAATGTCTTCCCTGAGAGGGTGTTTTCTTTAATGAATGCAAGGTGGCATGCAGACCGAAACAGGGCCACTCTAGCACTAATCAAAGCAAAACTGCAAGTTTACCTTAACTACAACATGAGCTGCCGTAATTTCTATCAGTTTGTTTTGAGAGATGATAAATTGATTTCATCAGCAGCTGGCAGTTGTGTCAGATTGCTCAGCCTGAGCAGTTTGCTTCTTCCACGAGTACTTTAACAGCTCAGGGTCAACCTGCTCTGGATTCACGTGAGGCAGAAGTTCAGCTTCAATCAAAATAATTAGTTCATTCAACTGACATTGAATAATGTTTCTATTGTATTGACTATATCTTTTGCTTACACCTCGATGTTATTGCTTTATTGTTTTTTTGCTGTTTTCCAAAGTGAATGACTATTAGCAATTTAGCAGTTAGCCTAACTGTTGGTGTGGGCTGGCTACTTGAAAATAACAGTTTTGAGCTAAAAGTTCTTGCATTCAAGTGTTGTTTTTTTTGGGGGGGGGGCTCAAAATGCACTAAAACTCACCTACACGCATCTGTTGTTTAAAAAGGTTTTCTGGGGGCTCAGCACCCCCGGGCCCCCAAAGGGAGCCTGGGATGGGAAGGGAAAGGGAAGGGGAGAGGAGGGGAAGGGAAGGGAAGGAGGGAAGGGAGAGGAAGGGATGGCTCACAGGGGGCAAGGGGCAGGAAAAGAGGCATCCTGGATGTTAAATGTGAAAAGCTGGCAACCCTACCAGACATCCACAATCTAATAGGGGTGTAGCAGGAGTCATATATAGACTGTCAAAAGCAATATGAGGAAATATGCTGCAGTCTCAAAGTAAAGATGAGTAATTGGCTTTGCTTGAATATAGAAATACTACACTTCAACCTGTTGGGTTATCACCTTCTCAGCTATTTATATGGAGGAGACTGAAGACAAAGGCTGGGATTCGCAGTCAAGTTGTGTAATACAAGCACACAACTGTATGGAATATGGCCACCTACAGAGCTGTAGCAATTCATAGTCCCATTATGCACTACTGTGTACTGAGGAGAAGTGCAAATTATAGAATATACGCAAATGCACACAGGTGCAATAGAGTTGCAACTCATCCTCAAAGGTGGAAGAAGTTTTGCACAGGACTGTACAATACTATACATGAGCAAAGCATATGGAAAACATCTCAGCTGCAGACAGACAAAATGCCTGACACCTCAACAGCAGCAGTAAGTGTCAGAAAGGGGTTATGAGAATGAACCTGGCCTGTCCAACCTGACTTCAGAAACATGGGAAAAAGAGGAAAGACACAAAGTAGACCCAAAACCCATTGGTGGACTACAGTGTCCCAGAAAGTATGTCACTGCAGAGAGAGATTCAGGAATATCGATGCTATATCTGGAGCTGGTCAAGAATGTAGAAAAAAAAAAAAAAAGCACAGCTTGCCCCAGTAATGAAAAATTATATTTCCTGTATACTGACTTAAAGATCCCTTATGATACATCAGTAAGCATAAATTTGGATTGTCTGCAGCTCAGCTGGTCTGATCCAGAAAATGCATGGCTAAAAGAAAGAGTCAGGTTGCCATGGTTTAATCTCATAACCTCATGGGCATCTGACACAGGGAGCAGAAATTAGGTCTCTTCTTATTAGTTTCTTTCTTATACATCTGCTATATAGTTATAGAGGACTGCAATTGTATCCTGGGGAATATGATCCTAAACAGCCTGCAACATCAGAAGGACCACCTTCAACTCTAGGACAATTTTATGCATGGAGGTCTCTTGCTGTGACCATGCCCATTAGAGTGTCTGCCATAACCAATGGCCCCCTTACAAGGCAGAAGCATCTGTAGTGACTGTGACACTGGGGATGGGAGGAACAAAGGAACAACCCCAAGTGAGATTTTGTTTGTATAGCCACCAGTGAATGGTGCAGATGTTACACTAACAGATCAGGACCAGACAGACATAATATCCACCATCTGCAGACACTGTACTTTTATTGCACAGTGAAGCCCCCTCATATGGCATCTCTTGATGGAATCAAGGCATATGGAAGCTACCATAAGCCTCAAATACTCCAAGGCATAAGGCTACTGTGGCAATGAAAAGAAAAAGAAGAGTTTGGACAGACAGCTGAAAAGATGAGATTCTATCTGGGACAGACTGCCTAAACAAGCCATTGTGTTCAGGTGGCATCAGATAAACATATGAACTTGTGATGGCTTCAAATGGAACTTGACAGTTTCACATATTATCCCCAAGGACTGGAATATCTGCAGTTAGCAGACACTTACTCAAATTAGTGACTTCTTTGTGGCGGTACCTAGAAGCCATTTATCTAGCTAGGGGGTACTCATATTCCCAGCAGCCTGAGATGTGCTTCAACAGCCCCAGTGCATTTGGTGAATACTCTGAAAGCTGTAGTGAGATGAAGTGGGAAGGCTCTGAAATGATAATGGTTGGCCCCTACCCTAAAGCATATGAACTTCCTGGACACCATTGCAATTCTGATGTGAAGATAGGCATCCTGGAGGCCCAAAGAGTCATTCAATCTCATTGCTATAAACATGGAAGAATGAGCTATACCACTCTCATCTGGAATTAATTTATTTTTCTTGCATAGTCATTAGACCACTTTGATCTAAGATGGGCTTGAGGTACTTCATCTTCTTTGGAACTAAAAAGAACACTGAATAATTATCAGATACACTCTGGTTTGGCAGAATCTCTTGGATGGCCTTTATTTCTAAGTGGCTCTCAAGCTTTGTTTTGGCTAATGCCTTCTGATAGGGTGGGCCAACAGAGGGGGATATATTGGCCTGGGGAAACAAACAGGATATTGTAGCCTCAGGATACCATCCCCTGATCCTCCTGTTCTTTATAATGGATTTCCACTCAGGATGCTGCAAAGAAATTTCACCCTGAATTGCCTCAAGAGAAGTCATTTGGATCCTGTAGCTGACTCCCAGAATGACTCCCGAAAGGAGGGCTACAAAATCCCTGGTTTTGTGGAACACCTCTGCCTCTGTGATGGTGTTTCTTTTAGAAACCTTCCAAAGAGATTTCTTACTGCTGCTTGAGAGGTTGCTGCTGGCCTTTTTTAAACCATAAAGTTATCTGATTCTTCTGGATCCTAGAAAATGCTCTTGGTAGAGAAGAGAATAAGCAAGAAAAGAGAGTGTTTTGCTTTCCTATTCACACTTTTGCAACTTCTCCTTTTCTTAGATCCCCGAGAGGACCTATCATATGGAGCATTATGGCAGGATGCTATAAAGTTGCTGCAAAGTTGCAATGCTTGAGTCAGGCATGACAACACAGAGCTATGCCAGCATGGATACACAAGTTGTTTTTGTCACTATATTACAAAGCAGTTGAATAAAGATAATTGGCATATTGGCCATTGTTGCCACCTCTGAGTCTAGTTTCCTTCTGAGATTTCTGTGTGGCAACTCCTTCAGTATATTGAAGATTTGATTAGACAGATGACGTGGCTTGGGCACTTGAGTGGGCAAGCTGTGAGGATGGGAGTGCCTATTCAGGAGGGAAGACCACATGTAGACAATCCTCTGAGCTCTGGTGGAATCCAGAACTGAGAAGGGAATGCAAGGCTGGAGGGTAGACCTAAGTAGGCATGTCTACCATAAGGGGTCAGGGTGGTAGATGCACTCAAGCCACTACTCATGCCATACCTGATAATGAGTAGAAATACTGACCTGCTGGTGGAGGGCATCAGGGTAAGGAAAAATCTCAGTCTATTTCCCAGTAGTTCAACCCTCAGTAGTTCAACCCTCACCCCCAGGAATGGTCAAAGTAACTAAAGCATGAAATAGTCCCTCATGCTGGTGTAAAAGAATGGGCCATTTCAGCATGGTGGGATGGAAGTTTGATGGAGTACAAGAACAAAAAAGTAGTCTTTCAGTCAGAATCAGGGCCAAGGAAATAGATGCTAACTCAAGTAGCTGGGTCTTGATACTTTCTGTCAGTACCAAGGGAGGCTACTGTGTCTAGGGCTCATATGGAAAGTTGGGTGACACCAAGAATCACCCTTAGAAGGGTCAGTGTGCTGATAGTGATACCAAAACATCAGCATCAAGAACATGTATCCTTCAGTGCCAAAAAGATCAATTCTGAAGTCATAGGCTCAGATGAGAATGAAACTGACAAAGCTTTTGTTGCTGTCATAGAAATCTGTAGAAACATCATTGGTTCAAAAACACCAGGTGCTGAAACATGATTGACAGAACACGCATAGGATAAGGTAAAGGGCATGTTTCCTATTCTATCTGCCCTAAAACAGGGTGGGGGATAGGATATCCATCTCAGTCCATGCCTTGACTGAAGTCTTCACCATTCTCTACCAGTCCAAATGAAATGAGGGGCTGTGAACAGCTCTGGATGAATGCACTGATAAGGAGAAATAAAGTCTTGACTGTAAATATCTGGCTAGGTTCTTCTAGGAAAAATAATGAGTTTTGGCATTTAGATCATAAGACATTTCCCCGTGAGCTAACAATGCTGAAACCAGAAACCCGCAGCACCACTCTGTTGTAGAATGGTACAGTTGAAAAGGAAACTCACTGCAGCATTAAGCATTGTGCAGCACTATCACCACTGTGTAGTGACTACAGTGTTACACTTCTAGCAAGGCTGTCTCTTTTGTTAGAATACAGCCAGGTAGCCATTTAGGGATTGTAGCAATGGTGCTGCACAATGGTTAATACCACAGTAAGTTTCCCTTTTCAGCCATACCACTCTACTGTGGAGTGGTGCTGTGGGCATTGTTACCTTGTGGGAAAAATGTCTCATGACCTAAATGCCAGAGCCCAAAGAAAATGATCAGACTCCTCCTAGGGTGCCTGGAGAATCTTCTCCAGTGTCCCAGGGAAACGTTTCTCCACATCAGGATCTTGCCATGCCCTGTCACCCACTAATCTGACATCAGTGAGTGGCTGAATCCTGCAGTATTTTTTATTTTACATTTGTTAGCTGGGAAATTCCAGCTGGACCAGTTCCATTTTCAGCGGAGGCCCGGGGAGAAAAGCTCCGGCATCAAGTTATACAAATACAGTACATCCAGCATAATACACAAAACAGGTTACATCATGTATGCTGAGCACTGCAATATAACAAGAAATTAATAAAACACTCCAGGTAAAAGAAGATATAGAACATAGGTAAAAAGACAATGTCAGTTATACATTGGTAAGAGAAGAAAATATATCAAGTAAGATTCTACAGTTAAAAGTACCCTTTCAGATGACCAGTTGACCCTTTCAGTATGATCACCACCCAGCTGGGAAAATACCAGGGAAGATCCTTGCTCAAAATCAAGAATGTTGGCATGACTAGTCTTTGGGAGAGATATCTCCTTCTGTTGTGACTTAGGTGAATGAGAATGTTTTCTAAATCCTTAGCACCCTTATCTTCCTCTACCTTCCACTTTTCTCTCATGGGTTAAGAAAAGGGTGAAGACTCACAGGATAACAGCTCTTTCAAAATTAATTCATTTTTGTCTTTCTCGAAGGGTCCTAGAAACAAAGTTGTAACAAATGTCTCAGACCGCATTCAAGTATTAAACCTTCAAGCAGACAGTGCAAAGATCAGGTGTGTCTTGCAGGGGAATCTTAAGGCCACACTTACTGCATTTCATAAAATGTGAGGCCTTTTTCCTGTTTCTGTCCATTGTCACTAACGCATCAAAAAACATCTACCAAATACCAGGACAATAAACTAGTAATAAACTAAAGATAGTGATGCTGACAAATAGAGATCTAAACTGAATGGCTGCATAAATGAGAGTGAGGAGGAGAAACAATTATCCAGCTAACCTGATCAATTAACACAAAAATCCTAACAACCTGTCTAGCAAATACAGAAAGGACCAGAACTGACCTGAATTCAAGGAAAAGGAAACAAATCACTAGAAATGGCATAATTTGTGACGTGAGCTTTGGAGCCTCCTTAAGCTACTACCATAATCAGTGGAAAATGCGCTCTGGTGAAAAAGGCAGGTGTGGTGCATTATGGGAGTGCAAGGAAGGGCTTGTTAGATACTGAAAATACTGCTGCCTGTGGCTGCCACTTCTGATTTTGAATATGACAGACTGGATCATGTAGGATATGTTGCTATACTTTCACACTGTGCAGCCTCTAGCTTCATATTTGCTTACAAGGGTTGTGAACCTTGGTGTTCAAAATGGTAATGCATTCTCCATAACTACAACATTATACCACTTTGCATTCTACACAGGCAAATGAGCCACGTACAACGACCAGCTATGAAACACTTTACTTTGCTGATGTGCCTGTAAGCCAAATCACTCACCTATGTACTCAGGCATGCACTTGAAATCCTGAACTCAGGGGCTAATGCAACAGACCTGCTCAAGTACACACCTTTCTTCTCAGAAGTGATAAAGCTGTGTTACTTGCAGTTCAGAAATATATTTTACATTTGTTTACTGAAAAATCAGTTTGTGCATTTGTGATTAATTAACTGTATTTTACTCTTCATTAAAGTGCTTCAGTTTTCATGGATGTTCATATGGTAATGGCAACTTCTGTTTTTGGCCACTGGACATTGCCTGTCTGTTGCATGAAAGACACCAAGATTATGCATAATCTTCTTCACAGCTAGTACAGGTAGTGGCTATTTTGGCCCTGTGATGTCCTGTTTAGAAAAGTTGATGCATTGTATGACATGGGATCAGAGCCACAGGAACTACATAGGAGGCAGTGCAAGCATTGCTATAAAGTCCTGTGACACCACAATCCTTAAGATCTGCATGCATGGGAAGCAGGGGTTGGGCACTTACACTATGAATGGTGCTGTATGGGTCTACCATTGTAAGACTTTTTTGTTTTAGTGGAGATAAAGTGTTGCCATTATCCTAAATGTTAGAGCTCCAGCTACTTGTGAGTCGTTCTTCCATATGAAATTGATATTTATGGTGGGGTAATGTGAGGTAATGAAAAGACTTTACACATGCAGTGGAGGTGCTAATAGGAAGTAGCCATTGGCCTGCACAGATGGGTTATTGCTACTGGCAAGTGTTTCATATAACATTGACATAGTGGATAGCCTACTGGTGGTGTTTCTATGTCTGTTTTGCTGAACAAGCTCAGGAAGCCAGCATTCTGACTGGTGACCCTGCATTTAAGAAAGTTATATATCCATGTAGGTCTTGTTACTTATGTACAAAGGCACACATCTGCTTGCTTTCTGGGATGGAAGTTATGGGACAGTAGGCTGTAACTCTCACTGCAACTGTGGTGGAATCTTCCCTTTCACCACTCACAGTCTGCTGATGTGACCTTTCCTCTATCAAAACAAACAGACTGTGACCTGAACTGTGATGACTACCAATGAAAGGCAAAGTTGAGTAGCAATGAGGTAGTCATTAACAAACTTTGCCACCCAGAGACTCTTCATGTATAGAAAAGTAGATGCTAAACAAGAGTGGAACCGGCATGAAACCCTGTGGTATGACATCAGTGATGAGCTTTTTAGAAGCATACTATTAACCTTCATTGTGTAGTTTCTGTGAGCCAGAAGGTAATCCAACAAGTTACACAGGAGTTCATGTTTAAGCAAGCAAGCTTATTTATAATACCCGAGTGTGGGATAGTATTAAAGGTCTTTGCCAGATTAAGGTAGATCATCTGCACCGATTGGTTAGTATCCAGTGTTCAGTTACCCTTCAGAAGAATTCCACCAGTTTCAGTAGATAGGACTTGCCCTTAACAACGTTAAATTAGGATCAAGAGACTGCAGGCTACCTATATCATTATTTTTGAGCAATTATAATATTTTCCATTACTTTACAGACAATATTAGTAAAGTTAATGTCTATGGTTCATTGGATCAGAGGTCAGACCACCTTTGTGTAAGGGTACTACCATGGCTGGTCTACAAGCTTAAGGCATATTCCAGTGTGTGTGTGTGTGTGTGTGGGGGGGGGGGGGGGGCTATGAAGGAATCAGTGAGGCTGTGCTTAGTGCTAACCAGCAGATATCTGGTACATTGTTGGGCCCCACACAGCTAGTGTTTTTGATTTTAGAAAAAAGTAAGAGACAGAGAGCACTTAGGATGTGCTGCAAAGTCATTTTTGGGGGGCAACTGGCACAAGTTAGGTGATAAGTGGGGAGAAAGAGTGCAGTAAAGTTGGAAATAAATTTGTCTGCAAGTATATTCACAATATATTTCAGATCTGAACAGGCAATGCCATTAAGAGATCAGCTTGGTGCAGAATTAAGTATTACTTTGGTGATTCCTAACATAATTCTGGAGTAATTTATAGTTAACTTTGGAGAAAGTGGAGATATTCAGTCTGTAGTTGGTTTTGCAGAATTTGATCTTATGCCTATGTTCTTTGTAGATCGTACTGCAATTACTATTAGAAAGTGGGATACTAAGTTGGCTTCTCAGAGTGATGATTTTTTTTCTTTATTTTTTAAATGTAAAGTTTGTTAATAGTAGGATTCCACCATATAGGGCTTATTTTTAAATATGGGCTCTAACTTGTGGTGACTGTGGACAAGTATCACAATACAGGAATTCAGGAGAGAGTAAAAGTCAAACGTTTTAAATTTAATTAGGTCATCCAAGAGTGTTGGGAGACTGGCTTTAGAATAATACCTTAGGTTCTCATGGAAGGTATGACAGAGAGAGCAGAACCGCTAGCCATCCCTAGTGAAACAGGTAGGACTGTTGACCACCTCCTCCCATACTGGCACACACTGTTTACCCTGGAATGACACCAGGTACATATGTAATTGTTGAAATCGATTACTTTCTGTTTGTATTGTGGCATCATTCGCACCAATGACCACATGCTGCTGAAGACCATTTGCTTTCCATGCCACATGCAAAGATAGCTCAAATATGTCTCTCTTCACCTTCACCAAGGTGAGGCATCTAAGATGGTTCACATTCACATGGACAATGGTCAGATCATATGCATACTTTTTGACAGGGATCTAAGGGTTTTAGTGACATCATGAATCTAGCACCTGAAAGACAGATGACCATCATTCTAACCTTGCTCAGTCTGGTGCGTGGAAAGTCTATATGTCTAACAACTGAGTCACCTTTGATTAGGACATTTATATGTGGATTAGCATGCTGTGATGGCCATAGCATCTTAGGCATGCTGCCTGGGGAGGAAGCAGAGGATGTAGGTAACTGAGTAGTGTTTTTAGAAATAGTGAAGGCAGGTGTGCTGAGTGCAGTATAAACATATAGCTGGGTTCTGGGTCTGCTAGTATGTTCCCCTAGAGGATTAGGAAGGACTTTTTTGAGAACCTCAGAAAAAATGGGCTTACTGTTATTAGAGTTAGCATAGGATAGCAGTGGGCTATAAGCATGATGTTCATTGACAACACTGAAAGAAAGATTGGTCTCCAATATGAATAAGTATTTGCACCCCTCTCACAAGTGAATTTTGTGTTAGTAAACAGATGTTAGTGTACAAAAGACACTTGCCACACTGCCTCAAAGTATTTAGTGCAAGCATGCTGGCAACAAATGGAGTAAGGGTGAGCTGTGATTCCATGGCAACAGAGATTCAGCATGTGAAGGCAAAGGCCAAATAAAGGCTATACTCCAAAAAAGTTGTAAAATGCCATATGACCATAGAGGATATGAAATTTCCTACAGGGGCGGGGGCACATAATGAATGGTTTCAGGAAAGGTTATGCAAGTTCAGGCAGGCTAGACAATGGAATACCATTTACTAATCATGATAACTGTCCCTAGGATAATGCAAACTACTGACAATAGATCTATTCAAAAAAACACTGTTACACAGACCTATACAGCAAAATACAAGAATAGTATGCAGTACAGTGCAATATTATACAGTACTGATCAGAAGAAATACAGATAATATGTAATGCAGTCCAATACAATACAGATCAATATAACCCTGCGTTACACAGCACAGTATAACAGATCAGTAGAACAAGTAGGTAAGGGTGCCACCAAAAGCAGATAATATGTAATACAGTGCACTATACAAAAGAGTAGTAAAACACAGTCTAATGCAGCAAACTTTACCATTGCACATAGCTGGCCTTAGGCATTGGCCAACTAGGCAGCCGCCTAGGGTGCCA